>NW_022436995.1:3214803-3234070 GCF_009761245.1 Sapajus apella
TCATAATCGAAATCTAATGGATACTTTTGGTTTTTCTTTTTTTTATCCTGAAAAGCAACACCTTTAGTATCCATTAGATTTCGATTATGACAGGAGTCTAAATAGGAGAACATTACCATGAAAAACCTAAATTGCTATACATGGTAAGATGTTTATAAATTGTGCCTTCTGCTAGTGGTTCAGGATAAAGAGTTGTAAAGATCTCATTCAGATGGGAATTAACAAGAGACTTACCAAAGAAAAGTTGCTTATGCGGAAAAATACTAATGATGGCTATCTGGGAATACCAACCATTCATTCAGAGTATCTCTTTCCTTTATTTACCTCCTCTCTTAGTTTATAGAAATCTTCAATAATCTGTTCTGCCTCTCAGCCTTAGATTAAAACTGCTTTGGAAAAATTATAAAAAAAGATTTAAAAATCTAATAAGTGAAGTAATGTGAGGGGAAAATTATAATTACTAAGGGATGATAGCAAAGTAGATACTGAGAACAGAGGAAGATTTCAGAGTAAGAGATTCACAGGAGACTTCGGATTTCCAGAAATGCTCAGAAATATTAGGAAGGCAGGCCAAGCAACTTCCCAAATTGACTGTGGGGCACACACACACAAAAAGTTTCAATTAAGAGAATCAGAACAAAGTGAGAAAACTGGGGGAAATCTTTTTATACATTCGCATCTATATCTATTGATACAGGTGAACTCAAATGTAAAAATATACACCAGACACACATGGCTCTCAGGACAAAGCATAATCAGCCTCCACTGCCCCTCCCTGTGCTCACATGGCACCTCTGACACCTAAAGGTTTTGCCTGCTTCTACATTAGATTATAACCTTACCTAGTGCACAGATAACCTTTCATTCTTATTTGAATTTCCTTTAATCTAGCAGAGAAACTGGCCAAATTGTATTGACTGAATTAATATTTATTGAATGAGGTAACTGAAATATTTATTGACTAAATTCCTTAAAGCTTTCCAATTTGAATACTGATTAAAGAAAAAAAAATACAAAAAAATAGTTTCATTATCTTGAAAAGAATGCAGTGTTTAAAAATAAACATCTCTCACCCAAGAATCAAAACAATGCTGATGTCTTGAATATAATGTAGGAAGAATCATCATTATTTTGACCAAATTAAAGGAATATATAAGTACACAAAACAATCATGAGACACAGAGGATACAATATAAGTAGATGTTATTTTATAATCTAGTTTAAGTCAGTTCATTGTTGTTATTTTTGTTGTTGTTGTTTTATTAGATTGGTACAAAAGTTACTGTGGTTTTTGACATTAAAAGTAATAACCCAAACCGCAATTACTTTCACACCAACCTAATAACAACGTGTAAAGGGATTTGGAACAATCAACATTTTAAGTCAAAATATTATCTACCTGGTAAAAAGAGATAAAACTTTAAAACTCAGTATTACATTTAAGCAAATTTGTGTAGCATTACTATAGCTAAAAGGAAAATAATATGCATTTATATTCTATTAGTTTTAGTATAATTGGATGGATACAGAAACTTTCCTTTCAGCAAGATCATACATACATTTTATAGACATACTGTGCATGACTTTACAGGTCCCTACTCAAAACTAAAGGTTTTAGTTTTGAGATCAAGGTAGATATTTTGAGATCAAGGTAGATATTTTGAGATCAAGTGTCAACAAAGAGAATGTAAATGCAGATCCTCCATCTTTTTCCACGTATTTCCTCAATCTCTTTCCAACCTCTATCTAACAATGAAGATGCATCAGTATTAAGGAATTCTATGGATGAGCTAATTAAAATATAAATATATGAAATTACTGGAGCCTACATTTGAGATCAGATGGGATTCTTAAATACTAGAATACATTTATTTAGTCATCAATGTCAAAACTCTAGAATTATGGTCTAGCTACAATTTTGGACAAAACATATTTCATAGGATGGTGCCCCCAACTTATGGACAAAAATAGAAAAAGATCAAAAATTTCTTACGTACAATTCTAGAGAAAACCTTGTCTGATTGTTTAAAACAAATAAGTGACTGATATGTTCCATCTTCACGCAAGAAGCAATAGATTCAAATTACAATCCCCTAAAAGTAGGTATGAATGTCTGTGTGTGTATAGTAAGAAAGAGGGAGAGAGGAAAGAGAGAAAAAAACTGTCTGAAGCTAAGAATATTCAAAAGCAGCCTAAGAAAATAATCATATTTTCCTAAGACTATCGGAGGAAACCTAACATGCTTACTGTAGCATTCTCAGATGACTTATTAAAAGTTACTTTGTGTGTTGCTGAAGATCAAAATGGCCATTCCAATTCAAATGTTTTTCTACTCCAGATAAATGCATTTGTGTGTGCTGAACAAATTAGTTTTTCTTACCGAATGAACCAATACATGAAAACACTGGAAGCAAATCTTTGTGACAGAGTACTTTGAAGAAAAAAAAATTAGAAGCTTTTTTAAAAAAGTCACTAAAAGAAAAAGGAAATAATTTTTAAATTAGGCATTTGACATAAAGTAACTTTTGAGAGAGAAGTATGAATTTCCAGGCTACTATGTTTTTCCATTGCTTTGTAAAACTTATCTTCTTTACACATAAGCTGCAAAGAGTATCTACAAAGAAACAGACATGCAGATAAAAATAAAATAAATTGATTTATCAAGCATTATGATGGTTTTTTCTTTGTATTTATGTAAATGTTTGG
Source organism: Sapajus apella (assembly GCF_009761245.1). Classification (NCBI taxonomy): domain Eukaryota; kingdom Metazoa; phylum Chordata; class Mammalia; order Primates; family Cebidae; genus Sapajus; species Sapajus apella. The sequence continues at coordinate 3,217,510 of NW_022436995.1, forward strand.
CTATATCAAGAGGAAAACATACAGTAGCATCCTTCCTAAGACAGCAGATGCACAGTCCTTAAAAATAAGGAATTGTAAAATAACATATGTTTAGATGCATGATACACGGACTAGTAATATATGGATCCAGTAGTGTATCTAGCAACCATCCTCACTCTAAACAGAAGGTAACCACAAAACAAAGAGAGGGAGAGATTAAGGTAAAAATCACAAGAGATCATGCTTTATAAATTTTGAAAATTTTAATTAATCAGGCAATGAAATTTTGTCATTACATATAGCAAAAATTGTTTTTTAATAAGATTGCAAATGCACTGCATTTTCTCTAGATGCAACAAAGCCAACTATAAATAATTATGTATATCTCTTGCCTTCAATCTCTTTATTCTTTTCTTTCATTATAACACATATCTGAATTATTTTAACACAGATATCTTGTTGCAATGACATTTCGTCATCTGTGCATCCTTTATTTAATTCAAGCATGTAGTTTCTAGGAGATTCCTGAAACAATTAATAGAATATGTGGTTTCTGCCACATATGCATTAAATATAAATCAGAAGGTTTTGTTGGTAGCAATTTTCAAGCTCAAAGATTACTTAGAGATCATCATACTAAGTCCTTTCTTTGCATAGAAAATTTGGTGGTAGAAACAGACACAAGTCACACAATTAAAATTGGCACTGCTAGAATTAGAATCCAGAGGCAGACTTAGAATCTATCCATAGGGAGGGGAACATCACACACCAGGGCCTGTTGGGGGGTGGGAGTGCTAGGGGAGAGATAGCAGAGAGTAGGGGAACTGGGGAGGTATAACATTAGGGGAAATATCTAATGTAGGTGACTGGGGGCTGGTCAGCTATATTAGATATTTCTAACGTATGCATTAGAATGCATACGTTAGAAATGTATGGGATGGATGCAGCAAACCAGCATGGCATGTGTATACCTATGTAACAATCCTGCATGATCTGCACATGGGAGCGGCAGCTCATGCCTATAATCCCAGCGCTTTGGGAGGCCGAGGTGGGCAGATCAGGAGGTAAGGTGATCCAGACCAGCCTGACTACCACAGTGAAACCCCGTCTCTATCAAAAATACAAAAAATTAGCTGGGCCTAGTGGCATGTGCCTGTAGTCCCAGCTACTCAGGGGGGTGAGGCAACAGAATTGTTGAATCCAAGATGGAGGTTGCAGTGAGCCAAGATCATGCCACTGCACTCCAGCCTAGGCAACAGGATAAGACTCCATCATGAAAAAAAAATGTTTTGCATTTTATTATTATTTTAGAGACAGTCTTATTATGTCACCTAGGTTGAATGCAGTGTCAAAAACTGTATGTGTAGAGTTATGTCTTCACTGACAACACTAGAGCTGAAAAATATAATCGAAGTTCAAACGATTCACTAATTTGAATTATGTACAAATAAAACAATTGAATCTAAAATAATTTTTTGAGACAGAATGGAATGGAGTGATGTAATCATGGCTCACGGCAGCCCCAACCTCCCCAGGCTCAGGTGATCCTTCCAGCTCCGCCACCCTAGGAGCTGGCACTAGGTGTGCATCACCATGTCTGGCTAATTTTTGTAGTTTTTTTTTTTTTTGTATAGATAGGGTGTTTCCCAAGCTTGTCTTGAACTCCTGGACTGAAGCGATCGGCCCACCTTGGCCTCCCAAAGTGCTGGGATTACAGTTATGAGCCACTACACCTAGCCTAAATCAGCTGAAATGAATTGAAAAAGAAATAAATGAAAAACATAATCATATTTCAAATAATTCACCAATGTATGCATTTATTGATCTAGGCATTTTTTGGAGGATGCAATTATGTCATGAACAAGAGTTTATAATCTCTTATAAAAGAGACAGAAAAAAAGAAACAGGGAAAATGCCTCTGTATATCACTTAAGAGTAGAACTGAAATTGCTAAGTTCAGAAATTTTAAAAAAGGTACAGATTTAGAACTTAGAAAACTTACACATAGCTAGAGATTTCAGGGGATAGCATGGGAGAAATGATATTCAAGTAATGTCTTGAAGATTGTTAAGAGTGGGCTCACAATGATTATTTTAAGGATATTCATGACACTGGAAATGCAATGACAAAAAGCACTGAGTTCAAATGTGCATAAGTGAATGAACTGTTCACCTTGACTGGAACATGAAATGTGCTCTCACAAAGGGTAGAGAATGCTATTTCCCAGTTTATGATAGCAAACTTTTAATCACAGGTAATGAGTAGCCATAGAGCATTTCCAAATAGAGAGAACAATGCACGCATTTCTGCCTCTGCTGTGGAGTGTGGTTATCCAAGCCAAACCAATTGCATCTCTTTCTAGTCAATCTCTGGGTGACAGACAAAGAGGCAAGCTTTTTCAGGTGGACTGGAAATGAGAATCACTAAGTGAAGCAAACACAGAAAGAACTGCGTTGATAGTTGAGGAGATGCTAATGCTTACTGCAACATTAACTACACTTTCCTGCTTACAACAGTTAGACAAGAATTTTCCATCAGTTGCAACTGAAAGTATTCCTACTCATAAAAAAAAAAAAAAAATGTTCATCTGACAGCAATGTTGCCAAGGGAAAGAGATCAAAGGTTGGAAAAAGAGTAGAAATTTCTTGCAGGAGGTAAAAGGGTCTTACCTTTGAAAAAAAGTATGAATGGAAAAGCAGGAATGAATTCAGAGGATTCTGTACCCTTAAAGAGTACTATCAACATGTCAAACACTAGGCTAAATGCTTTATAGGCATCATGTAATTTAATCCTCAGAGAAATCCATGATAATAAGATTTCTTTTTATCATGGCAAATACGAAAGTGAATAGAGAAACTATGGATAAATAACAGAGCTGGAATTCAAACATGTCTTTAATTCAGAATACAATATACTAATTTGAAATGCATGATAGGAAAAAGGAAAGATAGAATGACTTTGCTCTTGGTAGAGAGGAGAGATATTTTTTGGTAGAACAGGAAATTCAAGAGGAGAAAATGTAATTAAAAGGAATTACTATATGTTTAATTTTAATCACATTAGATTTTAGAATTCATACAGAAGCTAAGTTGACATTTGGTAGTAGCTGAATATCTCAGATACAAATTTGGGGAAGATATGCTTAGCAATGACAGTTTAAGTTATTATATTGCCAAGCAAGAGGGTGTAGAGTAAGTTAACAATAGGATCAAAATCTGATTTACAGATAGGAAGAATAAATACCAGCCAAAACAAGACTGAAAAGTTGTTGGGAGAAGCAGCAATGGAGGAAGGGTTCACTGTGCCTACATAAACACAAACTGGTAATATGTATAAAAGAAACCTGGAACAATAAACTGCAGAAGGCTGCAGGAGGCCTCTGAGGAGGAAAGCCTCTCCGTGCCTCATGTTCCAGTGCAGGGTGACCTCGGTTCTGTTACCATAAACATTGTGCTCAAGGACTAAAACCCCTTCACAGCACTATGACGTAGCTAGACTTGTAGGCTCCTTGTAAGACCCTGGTTCCACCAGCTGCACATAGATAATAGGCTAAAGATAACCACATGTTCTTGTTTTGTGAAACTCCCAAACTGCCACTGTTATCAATTTTTAGAATGACATACCAGTTGTGGCTTACTGATTTAGTTCTGGCTCACTGATTCACTCCACCATCACAACACCCTCTCCCCACCATCACTCCACCCCTACCCTGTAGATCAAAGTGACCATAACCAATAAATACAGTGAGAGGTCAGAGCACAGGGCCTTCACTGCCTCCAATAATAAGTGATGGCCCCCTGGTCCCACTTTCACTCTTAATCTTTTTAAACCTTTGTCACCACCAAACTCAGGGTACCCAGGGGTGATGTGGGGATTAGTTCCCTACAAAAAGAAAAAACAAAACAAGCATGTACAACATCATAAAAGACAAGGAAGAAAACTGCATTAATAGAAATGAGTGTTCACTCAATAAATATGCCTTCTGTATGGAGCCAACATAGACATAGACAGATACAGACAGACAGGTGGATAGATAGATAAGTAGACAGAGATACATCACTGCATTCATACATATCTAATTATTCACATCATCTGCATCTATATCTATATGTATCTGTGACTGAATGACTGATTGTACCTCAGAGCTTCAAGTGAGCACTTACAGTGAAAACTCTTCGTACTCGAATTACTTACATCTTTTAACTGAGCTATAAAGCACTATATTCATCATTTTACATTGTACACTAAGCAGTTATGTTGTGTTTATGAAAATATGGCTTCAAATACTGGGTAAACTATTGATATTGATGGGCACAAAGAAACAGAATACTCAAGAAACATCTGATTGCTTCTGCAATTTCATCCATATATTTCAATGCAAATAATGTAAATTATAAAAATATTTCCTATTTTTCTTAAATATATTTTAGTTTCCTGTTTAGCTTTTAAGTTTCCTCCCTTAATTTCGTATAATTATCTTCTTAAAAAGGAATGCTACTCAAATTAAATAATAATCTTTTTCCAAGAAAAACATTATAAAACTTTTATTTCTTTGAATGAGAAACAGTATCAAAGAAAACAGTACACACATTAAATTTCAAGAAAAGTATTTGACTTCTTTTTGAAAATAGTTTGAATTAAGAAGAAAGAGTAATTTCCACATTTAAAATAAGTCTTAATGGTATATAATCAAGGAGAATTTATTTTAATGTTATAATGCATGGGCAGTTTAAGTCCTGAGGTGTCCTTTTGAAGAAACTTTATTTTTGCTTACTAGAATTTTTAACGCTTCAAGGAAATATCCATTGGCTAGAAGAAAGGAACTCACAAGGTAGACTGAAATGATTTCATGGAACAGCGTGAAATACAGCTACTCCCTGCCAAACCCAGACATAAAGCCAAAAGGCCTATGAAGAAAGAATGTAGGCACAGCAGTTCACAGAAGATAAATAAAAAGGCAAGTCACAAAACAAAAACAAACACTGGAAACACACTTGCTTAATATATGAAACTATAATTTTTATCAAATGCAGAAAAGTAAAGAACTAAAAGAATTGCTAAGAGTTTAGTATGGCAGATGAAAAGAGTAGGTGCAATTAAAGGAATAAACCTTTTCCCTACTATATGAGAATTTGACCTTCTGTTAAAGTTCTAGCTCTGATCCTCTGATAAACCGACAAGGGAAGAATGTCAACTATAATTTTAGGTGACATTTCTACATTAAATTGTTTCTGGATTTGAGAGGCATGTTAATAGGAAGCCATGGCTTTGAGCTTAGTGCAGTAACTCTTGTAACTGGCATGTCTCTTCAGGGACCCTGGAAATTATGCCTGGAGATTTGTAACAAGAGACATTGGCTCCTGTGGGGCAGAGGATTCCGCCAGAGTTCCCATCCCCAAATTAGGTAGACCTCCTCTCCTTGTCTATTAGTCCTCATCTAGGCAGTGGTTCTTAAACTAGGGTGATTTTGTCAGTTGGGGACATTTGTCAATGTCTGGAGAGTTTTTATCATCATGCTGTTGGGGAGAAGGACATATTACTGGAATCTAAAAATCACAGACCTAAGATGCCTCTAAACACCATAAAATAAACAGGATAGAGCCTCCTACTTCACCACAAAGAATTACAGAATTACATTCTGGGCAAGAAAACTCTGTGTTGGAAGACTGCCATATGCGTTTCAGACAATTAGCAATAGCCCTGGTCTCTACTCTCTAGATGGCAGGAGCACTCCTTTTCCTCCACTGATTCAATAAAAACATGTTTTTAGACATTTTCAAAGGTTCCCAGGCGACAGGAGTGGAAGGATATACTGGCAAGCTATTGGGTATAAATTCCGTCTTATACCCTTGCATGTGAATTTGATACCAGATATGCCTCTAGTAGTCTGTAAGTTTAAAAGTAGTGGAAAGACACTTGGTAGATTATACAATAGAGGAATTTACTGCAAAGTTATTAGCATGATATAATATAACCCAACATAATATATGCAAAACCAGAAAATGTGTGGCTGGTACTATATATTAATATATCATATATAGCAAACAATTAATAATAAAGATAAAATTGCTAACAACAATATATAAGCTAAAATTCTACATGAATTGTGCCTGGAAGTGGATTAAACCCTCTAGTAAATGTGTATCTCTTGCTGGAAGTGGATTAAACCCTCTGGTAAATGTGTATCTCTTTCTCTCAAATACTGTTTTTGATTTCTCACTTTCTGATTGGCTTTATCATGCATTAATGAAAGTACTTTTTGAAAATCAATTTTTTTACATTGGTACCTAAATTTCTGAAATTATTTAAATCTATTTTTTTCTAATCCAAGACCCAAAGACATTATACTCTTGTAAGTTAATTTGATAGCACTTTATATTTCCCTATGCACCAAGCATATTATTGCTGGTATATTTAAAATAAATTGATAATATCACAGGAATGTTCATAGGATACATTACTGTTCACATTTATGTTTATTATAATGTTTATTATTACCACCTTTGTGTTACAGGGGAGATGATCATAGTATGTATGAAATGCTCAAATTCTGTATTTGAGAAGAATGAATTTAGTTTTTGGAAGAAAGACAAATTCCTTTTTAACTAAGAAAAATTATGAAAGCACCAAATTTTTTAGTCACATACATATATTTATATATGCGTTTAAGTTCATTTTTGTTAGAAGAAACTATATTTCCATAAAGCAAAAAAGGGAGGAAAGAAAAAAGCCCCCAGGAAAAGAGGCATGTAAACTTTTTTATCAAAAATTTAATTCAGTGGGACGTAGTGGCTCACACTTTTGATTCCAGCACTTTGGAAAGCCGAGACGGGTGAGACACTTCAGGCCAGGAGTTTGATTCCATGCTGGGCAACATAACAAGACTCTGTCTCTAGAACAAAATATAAAAATTAGCCCAGCATGGTGGCTCACACCTGTAATCCCAGCTTTCCGGGAGGCTGAGGATCCCTTGGGCCAAGGAGTTGAGGCTATAGTAAGCTATGATTGTGCTACTGCATTCCAGTTTGGGCAAGAGAGACCCTATCTCCAAAAATTAACAAACAAGCAAACAAAAGCCTGTAAGATACATTTAACTTAATCACGTATCTGAAGGGTTTCAAGGGGGGCAATATCCTTACAGTATTATGGAAATGATATTATCTAGTTGAATTCATTTTTGCACAGTTGGGGTGGAGAGAAGTATCTAGCTGACAAAACCAATAAAAATGAGTCTTCCTTGGCTTAATTTGCACCCTTAATCATGCTGTTAAAACTAGCTGGTTACTCTCTCACTTCTTTGCAGAGATGCTGAAAAATAAAAATTTTAATACATACGCTTTCTCTAAACATTAAATTATGGTTGTACTTACATTAAGATAGTGGCAGAAAAGAAACCAGAAAAATAAACTATACACTTAACTTTCCTTACATGAGCCATATATTTGATAAACTGATCTTCTTTACAGGGAATGTGTAGTCAGTCGCTCTATCTGAAGATATTGTATATGTGCCATGCACTTAGTCCTCAAGAGAGGGAGAGTTTCTATTTTTTTGGACATTTCTTAGATGGTTATTTGCCCCTTAGTTATCTATCATGCTGTGCTCTCTTGAAGACACAGAGAGCAAAGAAAATGCCCAGGATGACAGGAGCTGTTCAACTTAAGTATATCCATCCTACAAACATTTTGAAAAATAAGATTTATTCTTGGGAAGTTCAATTTTCAAATATTCAAGAGTAATGGAAGTCCATGGAAAGATAAAATAAGATACATGTTGACTTGAAATAATAATCCTAGAATTTATTTTGTACAGAGTTTAAATTGGACACTATCTTGCAATACATTGTTTCTATATATATTGTTTCTTCTAAGATAAGAACTACAGGGAGGAAGATGATGATAGAATAGGATAAAACAGAAATATTAATGTAAATAAGTGATAAAACCAAGATTTGATAAGTCAAAGAAAACCCGCCAAACGAAGGCTGTCTTTGAAGTCATTATCCTTATACTGGCAGTGGATATATAGTCTTGATGCAGTCATCACCAGAAACATTTTGAAAATAACTTTGAAGTTACCATTAATGTTTCTAATAAAGTCTTTCGAATAATCTCAAAGCTAAGTCTTCAAACATTGAGTATAAATTTATTTTATGGAAGGAAACCAAAGGCTGTTAGAATCAAGTCACTTTGGTATAAGAAATAAATCCAATTAGATAACAATAACCTACACAATCATTAGAATTATTTATTAAATGATCTATATAGCCAATGTTACAGGAGAGCTCTGAGAAAGGCAATTGTAAAATAAAACCTAGTAGCTTTGAAAGCAATATATCATCTAATGCACATCTTCAAAATGAAGTTTTACTTTGAAGCTCTGAATTGTCTTCTACATGCTAATATTAGTGTCCATGGAACTATCCATAAAGATCCTTTGACATCACCAAGAGGCAGTATAGAGAGGTGCGACTTAGCCAGGACTTAAAAAGGCAAAAGCGGTTGGAAGAATTGGTATAAACAGAAGAGGAGCATAAAAGCCTAGCCAGAGAGGCAACACTGAATGACCACGCTTACGGAAAAAGAAGAGATACACTGAATTATTATAGAAAATAAGAAATAGACCTGGACATGCAAAGCTTGCTCAGGCTACTTAGCTGAAAGTCATTATTACCCTCCTAATAAATTTTGTTTACTCATTTATAAAATTTTGGGATAGTCTTTTGGCCTGGCCTAGATCCTCTGGTATTTCCTCTTTTATCAGTAATTACCTTGTCTTTGATATTAGTTTTAGATAAATCCCTAGTCATACTGATATTTCCATAATAATTTTGCTTTTAAAAAATCAAGAAATAGTTACATTACCTCAGTACACGAATTCTATCTATCTCGAAACTACAAAATATTACTCAGTAACTTGTCTAACAATAGGGAGCATATGTGTTATAGCACTTTCCAATCTATCTTTAATTTTCTTTTTCTTTGTAAGATTCATGAAAGCTTGCTTTTGCTGAACGTTCACTTTGATGAAAAGTAACCGGCATACTCTCTTCACTAGATTTCTTGAGAAAAGGAGTCAGAAATAAAACCCTGATCTCTGGCTCTCTCTCCTTTACCTAATTTGGTCTTGCTTTGGAAACTAAAACAGGTGAGGAACACGCATTTATCAACAGCCCTGATTATCTTTCTCATAATTTTTCTTTGTTTGGAAAATACAAATTATAAGGGTTGTATTAATTAGATTTGTTGTTAGGTAAAAGGCAGTTACTTAATACAATCTAACACTATTATCCGTCTTCAGCTTTTAGCATATATTTTATACTCTTTTTTTTTTATCGACAATTTTCTTTATTGTAAATGCCATACAATTATAACTTCAGGGTGACTTGCTATTTCTTGCAAAATCCAGTACCAGTTTTTATTTCATTTTTTAATTTTTATGTTTTTTTTAATTGCATTTTAGGCTTTGGGGTACATGTGAAAAACATGCAAGATTGTTTTATAGGTACACACATGGTAGTGTGATTTGCTGCCTTCCTCCCCATCACCTATATCTGGCATTTCTCCCCATGCAAGCTCTCCCCAACTCCCCACCCCTCACTGTCCCTCCCCTATTTCCCCCCGACACACCTATACTTCTTAACAGAAATATCATCTCATTAATTGTAGGTACAACAAATGTGCATATACATGGTGGAACCTTAACAGCAAAAGTGACATTCAATGCAATATATATATTCTCCAGTTAATTTTCAAGGAAATATACTTGGAAATATACTCAAGTTACTAAAAACTTTAATAGTGCTTTGAGATGAAACTAAAAAACAGCTTATATTAAAAATAAAATGTTATAGTTTATCAAATAAAATTATAGCATTTGGTTTTATAAGTATACTTATATAATACAGACATAAAAATACTTTAGGGAGACAAGGATATCCTAGTTTCTTATTAATATGTATTTGAAAAAATGTATAATAATATATATTTGAAAATCCAATGGAACTTGTATTTAATCAATATTCAAGCAATCAGGTACTTTGTTTAGAAAGTTGTTTTAGTTTTGTTCAGTAGCTCTAGGTATACTACGATAATACTATGAATAAATTAATATATATATACTATCTTTATTTTAAATTATGCTATTCTAATACTGCTTCAAATAAAATTGAGCCAAATATTCAAAAATAATTGTTTTACCGTTCCAAAAAATGGAAATGAATTAAGCAATGGATAAAATATTTAAAATATTATTAAAACTTTACATTGTATTTTGAAGTTTTATCTGGAGAAACATTTTAGGTTTAATTTAAGGATAATTTTTTTTCAAAACACTTGTACTTTCAACTTCATATTCTGGTCCATACTTTGTGTGGCAACTAGCAATTGTAGAAGTTAAAAGTCAAAAAATAAAACCTTTTGCTTTCTAAAAATAAGCAATGTGAACAAGAATTAATAAAATTATTACATTATGCTGACTATGTTACTCTTAACAGGATACAGAATGTACTAAAGTATCTCTAGGCTTCTGTCCCTCACATGTACAAAGTTTTACAAGAGGCAAATTAATTAGTAAATAATTCAAAAAGTTTTTATAAAGTTTATAATTTTATAAATTATAATGCTTTCTTTTAAACATAACATTAGCTAAGAATAAATCTCATTTGGATATTTAGAACACTAAGTGGAGGGTTTCATTATTTATACCACCTGGAAATACATACATATACTATTTTCTTTTAGGGATGGACGATCTACACTCATCAGTGTCCTACATACAATTCATTCTGTGTTCCTTTAGTTTTTTTGAGTGGTTATTGTTTAACTGGACACAAGTAAAACTAAGAAAGTAAAAAATGTCTTGAAAATACTGTTTTACTTATTATTACTACCTCTTTTTCATTCTTTCATGTCTTAAAACAGATAAAATTATACATAAACGTGTGTGCTTGTGTATAAAATAGGCAGTTCCAGAATTTGTCAATACAGTAAACATCTTAAGGAAGAAATCTGTATGTAGCTAATCCTCAGATATCCCTGAAACCTAGGTAATAAAAAAAAAAAAAAAAGGGATATGGTTTGGATCTATGTCCCTGACCAAATATCATACTGAAATGTAATCCTCAGTGTTGGAAGTGAGGCCTGGTAAAAGGTGATTGGATCTTTGTGGGGGAGTTCTCATGAATGGGTTAAGCACCACTCCCCGTTGGTACTGTCACCCAACAGGATAGTGTGAGTTCTATTAAGATCTATTCATTTAAAAATGTGCAGCAGCTCCCAGCTTGCTCTCTTGCTCCTACTCTGACCATGTGATGTGCAAGCTCCCGCTTCGCCTTCTGCCATGGTTGTAGGCTTCCAGAAGCCTGCCCAGAAGCAGATATCAGCATCATGCTTCCTGTACAGCCAGCTAAACTGTAAGCCAATTAAACCTATTTTCTTTATAAATCAGACAGTCTCAGGTACTTCTTTATAGCAATGGAACAATTGACTAGCAAACCAGGCATGCTTCTTTTTGTGTGTTATTGTGTCTTATATTTACTCAACAAGTTTACTGAATAGCTATAAAATAAAATATATTATGCTTGGAATACATAATATATAAAGCATAGCTTGTTAGCTGCAATGATGGACTTAATTGTTAAGGATGATATAAAATATGTGTATTGATGTATACATATGTATGTCTACATATATGAAATAACTTAGTTTTTTATATTCCATATTATTTCTTACATGTAGCACAGGCATCCAAGATAAACAAAAAAGAAATTATTTTTAAATTTAAAAAAAATTGGGATGAACATGGTGGCTCATACCTGTAGTCTCAACACTTTGGGACAGCAGGGTAGGAAGATGGCTTGAAGTAAGGTGTTTGAGACAAGCCTGAGCAACACAGCAAGACCCATCGCTACATGAAATTTAAAAATTAGCCATATATTGTGGTACACACTTGCAGTCCCAGATACTTGGGAAGCTAAGAGGGGAGAATCGGTTGAGCCTGATTTTACTGAGCAAGACTGCGGTAAGCTATGATCATACCACTGTACTTCAGCCTGGACAACAGAATAAAACCCTGTCTCTTAAAAATAAATTACTATAAAAGTTAGAATGTTTATCAATTTAAAAACATTATCAGATAGGCTGTATTATTATTTTTGCAAGAATAAGCCTTAGATAGGCATGCAGGCAAAATCTGCTGGCAGGGATTATATGCCTGGGAAATGAACCTTTGATGTACTCAGGGATATTCTGGAGTTGATACAAGTTATTTGTACCTGGAAAATAGTATATATAACCAGGTTCTCCAGAAGAGTTGGAAATGTATGGAAGGGACATCCTTGAAAGCCATGATAACATGATCCTCACCTGGAACTAGCAAGACTGCCTGCATCCATTTACCTTCCTGGACAGGCCAGGGCAGCTTGCATCTGAGAAGAAATACTGTTGGATTACATTTCCCACTCTGGGAAGTCAACTTGGGATGCACATAGATTTTATTTTTTTTACCTACCTTAAAATAACTAAACTTTGCCTGTGTCTATTGGTATTTTTTACTCAATTATATTCATCCCTGTCACACTAGAGACAACTATGCAACTGTTTATTGTCATTCACTATTTTAGAATTGAATTATAAAATATTATGCTGAATTTATGTTCTAGTGGACTAATTAAGAAGAAGAAGAAAAGAAAAAAATAGTAAGTGTAGGTAATCAAGAGAATTCTGGATTTAAGTATATTCTGTGGAGAATGGAGACTTTGATTTCTTAAAACTTTAATTTCAAGTTTTCTAAAGCCACTGAATCTGGAGCTTTTATTAGTATAAGAGCTTCTGCAGAAAGGAGTGAGCAGAGTGAAAACTAATTGCACTAATAGGTGCAGGAACACTGAAGCTTTGTGCATAACTCGAAGCAGCTCAGAATCCTGTGCTTACTAACAAGATTGAAGTGTTCCAAATTATATCAAATTCCTTTGTGGTCACTTGAGGGTATCTCACTTTTTTTTTTTTTTTTTTTTTTTTTAGAAAATGAGAAGCAGTTTCTCTTTCTTCTCTTTTTTTTTTCTGAAACTTGTTTTCACATGATCCTCATGCCCATAAACATACTGTCATGAGGATAGAGGCCAGTGAGAAAAAAGCAATATTAAACTGCCAAATGCAACTTGACTTCTAAAACCTACCTTATTTGGAGGAAAAAAAAAAAAAAAACAACAACTCATAATCAATTAGAAATCAGCCAAGTCATTTAGCCTTTGTTTGCAAATATCAGTTTGCATATTTATAGGACAAACAGCAAATCCGGAATCTGAGATTCTATAGATGGGGGGTAGGGAACAGTTAAGCAGGACCCAGAACCCTGTCTCTCACCCTACACTCATATCTCATGTATAAATACATTTGTAGCTAAATAGTCCCACACATATTTTCATATTTTAATTATTCACCCAAATATAAAATAGTCAATTCATTCTGCTAACAACTTTAAGTCTAATATAAAAATAGACATTTTTGGATTAAATTCTATTTTCAATTTCCTGAGTTAAAAATAGACAAAAATGACAGTTTTACTGAAGTGCATGGTTTCACCTAATTCATCTGTTTAATGAAAACTTTATACCATATACTTAACAAATAGTATATCAATTAAAATTTACAGTAGCCCTATTAGAGACTGAATAGATTGTGTTTAGTTTTCTTCTCTTTCAGCAATGTCTTTACCATTGGGCAGTCCAGTTACCAGGGTATTCTGTAATAACCCAACAATAGTAACACTGGTACATTTTTACTGACCTCTAAGTATGTGGATTTTGATATTTTTTAATGCAGAAAGCAAATATAAACTCCTTAATAGCTACAGTTTTAATCAGTACCATAACTAATTTCAGTAAAAAAGTAGTTAAAATGTATCTTATTCAATTCTCAGTAAAACAATTATATGCTATGATAAATTCAGCAAAAATTCAGCACCTTAGGCTTCCCTGAATTATCAGTATATTACTAGATAATTATGTAATTCACTGTTACAACTTCAGGTATCCAAACATAGCATTTCAATGATTAGAGCTCCATAATTTAAGCAAAGAGATGCTTGAAATAGGTAGATAATTTGGGGAAAGGACATGCAATTGCCTGAAGTAAAAACATGGACCGTGAAAACAAACATGTAACAACCTGAATTAGCAATTACTTCTAGTCTCCACTTTGCTTAATGCATATGGACAGTTTCTCACCATTAGGTTTGTTGATTCTTTGGCATTAACCAACCAGTAACACCATCATAATTATTACACACACACACACACACACACACACACACACACAACTCTATTAGTGTGCATAAGCTCATGTAAAAAGCAGATTTAGGGTAAATTATACTTTAAATTGGGTAGCATTAATGTAGAAATCGTTTTCCTAATCCAATTCCAAAAATCACCTCATTTGACTGGTGGAATAATGGAAACTCTTCTTCCCTTTTCCCCACACGGAAATGCACAAAAAGGGAATTTACTTACACTGAACGATGAGCTGCACCAAGGCCTCCCTTGGTTTCACGTTAAATCCATTGTATTGGCTGGTCTGACATCTGTACATTCCTGACATTTCCCTAGATACGTTCACAATCCTCAGTGTTCCATCGTAACTCTCCATTTGCATTGATCCATCAGGCATTGCAACTTCTTTATCCGCTCTAGACCAAAGGATGATTGGTTTAGGTTTGCCAGTTACTTGACATTGCAGTTCTATTGTGTCTCCTTCTCTGGTGACCAATGGTGATTTTTCCTGTGGAACAGTCAGATTGGGTGGAACTTGAAATGGGAAAAAGAAAATTTTTCAAGGTTAGTATAAACTGGTAGAGCATATTCAGATACAGAAAATCATAAGGAAACAATTTCTGCTGGTTGAAGAAATGTGACAATTCAGATGACCAAAAACCTTGGGAATAAATGGAACATACTCTCACTTAAAATCATGTTTAATTATTTTCACTGTATATTTTTAAATCAGGACTTCAAACATCAGCAAAATAATTAAGGCAGTGAATTGAAAAGCGAGTGGTCAACATAAGAATAATCTTCTCAGTGACCTGTCATTATTAGTCATTAACTGGGGCTTTAACATCTGCATTTCATAGAAAAGTAGCATTCAGCTGTGTTGACTTAGTAGTCACAATAAGTGCAAGTAGTCAGAAAGGGAAAAAGAGAGACCTCTGATAAAAAATCACTTTTGACTGGTTTAAAAACTTGCCAAACTGCTAAGATTTAGAGTTTGTTTCTCCCCAGTGGGAGTGAAATCGAGCAATGTGACAATCCATTCTATTCTTTTTTGGACATTTTTTTGTGAATTTGAATTTCTTATTATTTCACTTCAAAATATTTTGAAGTCATTGTAAATAGCTTGCCATAATGTTGCCAATATTTCTACAAAATACTAAATAACTCTACAAAATACAATTCAAGAATTATAATTTTTCTCAAGTAAAGCTAATTTCTGATTTACAGAGAATATTTATAAGAAAGTTTGATTTTACTGTAACTTACTTTATTGTGCTGAAATATATTTATGTTAGGATTTAGTGAAAAGTACTAAGTTGTATGAGGGAAGCACTATACAATGATATTTCTTATAAACATTATGACTAGTTCCATTGGAAGATTCTTATTTCTTATACAATTGTATATGAATTCAAATGCATTTGTGCAGTAGAACATCTATCAAAAAAGCACAACTAAATAGAATGCTGTAAATACAAATAACCAGAAACATGAATAATTCTATCCTTCTGATATATGTTATATATTCCCTTGGAAGCAGTACTGCACATGAATGAAAAGTGAAAGGTTTTATTCTTCCTTTTAGTTTTATTATGCCCCAGTGCCCAGGTACAAAACTAAACATAATTACATTTAAAATTATTTTTCAACTAATTTTGAAATGTCGTTTCCCTTATTACATATAGAACAAATAAATTCAAGTTCAAAGTGATATGAGAATTATCTTCCTAATCAGATATCTTCAATTCACTTTTTCATTTAATTCTTTCGCTTACTTACTGTTAAAAAACTGATTACATAATGCATAACTTCTTAGAATTAAAATAATAGGAAATACTAACCACCATCATTCTGAAGTAGATATATACATCCTAGAAAGTGACATTAACAAAATATATGTTTAAAGTGGCTGCAGTTTAAAAACCTAAATGGCTAATTTGTTCTTGCATAAAGAAACAAAAAATTTTGTCAAAGTATTTGTTCTTTTTGAAGTGAACGATGCAATTAAAATCTAAGTAGCATCATGTAACAATAAGATTGGAATGGAACTATGATACTTATCACCCTGCATGAGAAAGGATGAAGAATTACCTCAGCACTTAACATTTATTATCCCCCTACTATGTGACAGGCACAATTAGGGATTTCATGTTTTCGTCTAAATCCCCTTGATAATCATGAGGGCCAAATATTTAATATTAAAATATAACAACTGAGGCCGGGCGCGGTGGCTCACGCCTGTAATCCCAGCACTTTGGGAGGCCGAGGCGGGTGGATCACGAGGTCAAGAGATTGAGACCATCCTGGTCAACA
>NW_022436995.1:3234470-3317730 GCF_009761245.1 Sapajus apella
ATAGCAGGTAGCCAATGTAAAGACATGAATACTGAAGGAGGCTCAATAAAATGGTATCTGGAATTAATAACTTTTGAGTGTTAGCAGTAGACTCCTCTCTTTCTGTTCATGACAAATTGGACAAAAATCCCTGCGTGTCACTTGGTCACTGTTTCAGGGACAATATAAAAGAGTCGAGATGAATGTGAGGGAGTATATAAGAAATATTTTGTAAATAATCTTTTATTTTTTCAATTATCATTGTTATCACAGTGGATAAGGCCAACATCTATATTCCTTAAACAACTGTATCAATTATCCATCTATATCTGAATATTTTTCATGTATGTCAAAACTGCTTATTACATATACCAACTTCAAAATAAATATTCAAATTTTGATAAATCTGTGTAAAATAAATGAAAAAAGTTTTAACTTTGAAGACTAATAGAGTGTTATTACTTGAAATATTCAATCCCTATCTGTTCCAGAAACAGGCTACATGACCTCAGCCAACCACAACCACTGTCTGTATTAATTTTATTTTCAGTTATTGTTTTGAGATGGAGACTTGCTCTGTTGCCCAGGCTGGGGTGCAGTGGCAGGATCTCAGCTCAGTGCAACTTCTGCCTCCCGGGTTCAAAAGATTGTTCTGCCTTAGCCTCCTGGGTACCTGGGATTACAGGTGCGTACCACCATACTCAGCTAACTTTTTCATATTGTTAGCAGAGAAGGTTTCACCCTGTTGGCCAGGCTGGTCTCAAACTCCCAACAATAGGGGATCCACCCTCCTCAGACTCCCAAAGTGCTTGGATTCCAGGCATGAACCACCGTGCCCAGGCTTGTCATTTCTAAAACTAAGAGTTTGCACTTTATTTGTCCCAACGTTACTGATGTTCTGATTATAAGAATGAATAGTAAAAAGTTAAAAAGAGAAGGCTGTCAAAAGATAGAGTTTATTTCCTAACTTAATAGAATGGATATTTAAAGATCTTTGTACATTAGAGCATTGAAATTACAATAGATTATTGACTAGCTATATTTTTTAAATGTTACCATGCTAAATAGTTCCCATATCCCTTTTAAAATTTATGTTACTCATGTATTTAAATTTTCCTCCCTGCCAAATTAAAGTTACAGAAATATAAACCTCAATTTTAATCTCGATAACATAAAAATTGATTTTCAGATAAATTATCCCAGGTTTTAGAAAATAGCAAAACCTAGCTAGAAGATTAATATCTATCTCTTCCTAGGCCAAGCGCAGTGGCTCACACCTGTAATCTCAGAACTTCAGGAGGCCAAAGCAGACATATCAGGAGGTAAGGAGATCAAGTGCATCCTGGCCAACATAGTGAAATTTCATCTCTACGAAAAAAAAATTGCTGTGCATGGTAGCTTGCACCTGTAGTCTAAGCTACTCAGGAGGCTGAGGCAGGAGAATAGTTTGAACCCGGGAGGCGGAGGTTGCAGTGAGTTGAGATGAAGCCACTGCACTCCAGGCGACAGAGTGAGACTCCGTCTCAAAAACAAAAATAAGATTTTAAATCAGGTTCAATCTTTCCCCTAAAAGTCTCTTGGCCAAAAAGACTGTATAATTTCTCAAAACTGTTATATACTTCTCTTTCTGTCCTCACTAAATTTTCTATCCGTAAGAATTACTCAACTCTCTTGTTTTTTATAAATTTTTCTGTTTAGAGATCTCATTTGTTCTCATAGACTTCTCTCTGTTTTATATGTTGATAACAAATTACAACTTTATTCCAATGGCTCATGATTGCAGCCTCTCTTTATATTCCAAAAGCTTTTCAAACCTCCAAACCTAAGCACCATTTTATCTCTTGACTTGGTTAATAGTTAATTTCAATGGATTCCATCTGCTAATTGAAAACCATATAGCATTGTTTCACCATTTCCTCTCGTCCACCATTTCAAAACAGCAATCAAAGTTATTTTTTTTTATTTGAAACTATGTTTCATATCTGCCTATTTCTTGTCCTGGCCATAGGCAGTTTTGTCAGAAGTCATCATTTTATCTTCTTGTGACAGCATCCTAAGTGGCCTCTCTGTCACTAGCCTCATTCTTCCAGGCTTTCTGCTACCCTGTCTAAGCTTTATCATCATAAACAGTTTTGTTCATGTCAGTATAAAGACGAAAAACCTCAGTGAGAGTGCTCAACACAACATTGCTTTAATTTAAAAAACCTGAAAACAGCCTAATGGAGTTGTTAAATAAGTCATAAAACAGGTGAACAATAGAATATGACATGGTCTTTTTAAATGATGCAATAGGCCTATATTTATTGATAAGGCATTTATATTGTTAAGCGAGAAAAGCATGTTGGCAAGTAGTATAAATAGCTATGACTACTATTATTCAGTCTGTAAAACATGTTACTGTACAGTATAGACAGCTGCATCTAATTATATATTAAATAAGTAGACATTAGCTGCTTTTGTCACTCACATACAAACACACACACAAAAGTAACTGAGGTGATGAATATGTTAGCTTACTTAACTATAGTAACCATTTTACTATCCGTATGTATCCTGTAATATCATGTTGTAATCCTCTAATGTATACAATGAAAATTTTTTAAAATGCCAATGAATGTTAATAGGAAGCTTCTTGAAGGGTAGACTATACATACTCTGTCATTATACTGTTACCAGCCAGCACACCATCTCTCACATACAGAAACACAGTACAAAATTTTACACCTAATGTATACATAAAGTAGCAAGGTAATTGGGCATTAATTCGGGGAAGAGGAGACTTCCATGGGAAAAGCCTAGAGGAAAAGAAATTCTAGAAACAGCTGCACCAAAACACGAAAAGTGGTTCTAAGTGTGGAATTACTGATAAATTTTTATTTTCTTTAATTCACTTTTTTTTTTTTTTTACTATTTAAACAATATACTTAATACCCATGAACATATTACAGAGCCCACGAAGCCCAGAGAAATTTAAAATATTAATTCAATCTATTTCCCAAAACTCATTCATTGAAAACTTCACATTTTAGTAACATAAATGTATCACTCTGGAAGTGATGTTCTGAAAACACAGACTGAGAAATGCTCTTCTGAAAGCAACTCCTGTTAACACTCTTAGTGAAGTTTCACCAACTAGTTAACCTCTGCGCCCTTCAACAAGCTGTTCTTTTCCATGTTCAGAGTGTCTGGCTCTTGCTGTCTTCTAGCACCCCCTGTCTGCCCCATGTGTTGAAACTCAGTTCAAATGTTATTTCTTTTGTGACACCAGGCTGACCTGGTTACTTATACTTTGCCACTGCGCACTACACTGTACGTTTTACTCATTTAACCTGTCCTTGTGACTTTGTCCTGTATTCTCTTCTATGTTTAAATCCCTGACCAGGCAGCTCCTTAAGGGCACAGAGTCTTAATCTGCCTCCAAAGCCTAGTATCTTGCTTTCCTGCTGGACACAGATAAAACAGTTGTTAAATAATTGAGAAAGAAAGAAAGGCAGAGCCGAAAATGATGATGGGAACATAGGAAAATAAAAAGCTATCAAAATAATAGATAATAAACATAAGAGACACGAATCATGCATATTTTGGAAAAAATATGATAAATAATAAAATATAGTAATTCTATAATTAGTAGCCCATACAAGCAGCGTAATCTTATGCAAAAATATATTGTTAGAATATATTTCTGATGCAGATCTTGAAATGTGTGGGTGTGTGAAAAGTTAAGGAAGTCAAGAAAAGATTCTTCCAGGTTTCTTTTTTCTTTCATTTAAATATTTGAACAGGTAAGTTATGAATTACTTTGAAATTTAATTTTATCATTTAGTTTTTAGGTCTTTAATCAAATTATTTCTTAAAAAAATATTGTCTCATGCTGAAAACATATAAAGTTTAGCATAATTATTTGAAATTTCTACACCTTGTGAGATCCACATTCATTCAATGTACCTGCTAGGAAAAGTCACTCCTAATAAAAATGCAGATACATTCTCTAACATATAGTCTATACACAGCCCTTGATATTTTTTTTTTTGCCTGAAATGCTACTGTAGGAGATGTTATAATCAGAAAAACTTGGAAAACATGGTATAACACCAAAGTTTCTCATTCTAAATGTAAATAAATAGACAAACAATTTGAACAAATTGCTTTTTGTCAACTTTTCCACTGATCACAGACCGTAAAATAAAGTAAGTATGGAAAAAGAAAATATTTTTGTTTCTCCATTGGGATGGCAGCTGAGAAAATTTAGTCTTTACTTAGAAAATGACTTTAAAATCGCAGAAGTTTCGTTCATTTGAACTATGCGAAAAAATATCACGTCTGAAACCAAGCAATTTGACTGTGCTTTTCATGGAATTATTGGTTTCAAATATATTACTGTAGTAAACTTTAATAGCAGATATTGAAACAAAAGCTATTATTTCTTTCAATATAAGAATCATAAGAAGCTCAGTAATAGAATTTTCTTCTGAAAAAGAATCAGACTCATATTTTCAAGAATCCTAAAATAACCATGGCACTAACTGAATTACACCTGAATTTTGGAGGGAAGTACTTTATAAAAGATATGTATGTTCTAGAGTAGAATGTATAATCTATATTTAACATATAAATAAAACTTCACAGATACTGAATTTAGGAAAGTTACCCATAGAAAACAGATTTCAATAATTCTTATTCTGATCAGATATAAACAAATGTAAAAAAAAAAAAAAGAAAAACTAAAGTAAGCAGTAAATTTGTAGATGCAAATAATCCCAATGAACCAAATTGTGTGTGTGTGTGTGTGTGTGTGTGTGTGTGTCTGTGTGTGTGTATGTGTGTGTGCGCACGCACGTGCGCCAACAGATGGGTTAAAAACAGTTGCTATAAACTTGATGAGTTTCATCTTTGGTGATCTAATTGAGACTCCAAGGTAAGCAACAACTTTATTTCAGAGCACAATTTTAAAGGAAAGATATTCTATCGTACTTAAGTGCTGTTTCAGTGTTTATGTCAGCAGTCCTCCCCATCTCTTCTTTGCTAGCACATTTACAGATTGGCTCCATAAGCATGGGACATGCACATGGATATACTTAGATTTTGAGGTTTTGAGAAGTTGCAAAGTAGTTTTACATAGAAGCAAAGAACTAAATAATTTGCGATTGCAAAAACTGTCAATGGCACATCAATTATGCTAGCTCACAATAGGATAAGTAAAATAAGGCTCTGGTTAACTGAAATTGTCAGTATGCTTGTTTTAACTCCACTCATTTCTTCTCCATTCAAGAAAGTAGCTTCAGTGTAAGTGAGAATAACGCCAGGACTGTAATCTGTATTTTAAAACTTCCAAACAATATTTGAAATATTCTAATTATCATATACCTCACAGCTGATGTGAACACACCACTAAAATTTAGAAGAGTTG
Organism: Sapajus apella; assembly: GCF_009761245.1. Lineage (NCBI taxonomy): Eukaryota > Metazoa > Chordata > Mammalia > Primates > Cebidae > Sapajus > Sapajus apella. Next base: position 3,239,857 of record NW_022436995.1, read on the forward strand.
CTTTAAAATGTAAAATTTATAAGAACGTCAATTTTCAGTGGTCACTGGAAAGCATTCATATAATTATACAAGGCAAATTTGCAAATTTCATTCAATTTAAAAATAATTCTATTCCAAGTCTGAATAATACCTTGTAAACTAATATGCCTGACCCATTTCTAGTATAATTATAACTGTGTGTCAATTTTTAAAATACAGTAGGGTGTGCTTGAGAGATGTTCAGGGTGACCAAAAAAAAAAAAATCCAATGTGCTAGACATTCTTCACTTATTAATGAACCTACTGGTATTTGCTTCCTTTAGAGATCATGATTGATGAAAGGTAGCTAAACTAAAGCTCATTTCTTACTAAAGGAATAAAGTTTGCTATTGGATACTTACTAGAGATAATTCCTAGTATATACAAATGTGACGTTAACATGGTGATTATATAATATAAAGCACCTAATTTTTGTGCGTGTGTAGTGGTTGTTTGAAAATATGCAAAACTTCCCTGAGCCATAGGATAATATAATGTTATATTGTTACACTTCCTTCTGGGTTGTTGTATTTCCCCTTATAAATGAATACTAAGATATGATTGACTAATGTCTCTTCTTCAGCTAATAAAGTATTATTTACTATTTCTGAATTCATCTTTCTTAAAAATCATGTCACCATATTATTTAAATATCTACAGTAGTTTCCGATTTTCCAGAACAGAAGGTCTAAATCCCATTGCTTGTATTCCATTTTATTTGTCAAACCTTAGTAAGCCACAGTGCTTCTGTGAAAAGCTCTCTATTCAGTTGAGGCTGGGCTTTTCAACTGCTTAACATACTGACGTATTCCCAACCCCTCACCTTCCTTCCTTGTCTTCAGGAATGAGTCTGACGACCCATCCAATGATTGTTACATTCCTTAAGGTCCAATTTAAGTTTCCTGTTCTATTTAGTCTTTCCTGATTTCCGCATCTTTTATTCATCTTCTATGTCTCTGAATTAGAGCATGTCCAATTTATTCTATATGGCATAACAAAATGTGCACTTACATATGTAATTAAAGTGTTCTGATGTCATCATCAGGGTTTTCCTATTTCTTCAGTAGCTGCCACATCATGGAACATTTTAAAGTTTTTTTTTTTTTTGAGGTGTTTAATAAGTTCTTGATTGATGGATGGAGCACCAATCAAGGTTACTAAGCAACCAAAGTAAGAAAGCCATTGATGAATAATCAGCACTTGATTATCCAAGGCTTAATTATAAAGCATATAAATTTCAATATCATTTTTCATATATGAACTCTTTTCTATTCTTAATTTTAAACATCCACCAAAGAAATAGATTTTTATCATGTTAGCACTTCTACTAGATTTTGATTTTGATACAGTAATTTCTAAGGAGGTAGAAGTAATACACTAAAATAGTGGAAGCACTTGGTAACCTTGGGTAATCTGTCCATTCCATGACTTTCTTCAATCAGCAGTAAAGGAAAGGCTAGTTGGCTCTACGATAGAATGTCCATGTGGATCTATATTCTAAGACTTGTATTACTTGCAGTCCTGTGTGTAAATCATATATGAAACATGCAGTTATTTATAAATATGTCTTCACAACAGATGGTATGTCTACCATTTTTGTCCATAATATGAATAAGCATAATACATCTCTTATCACACTCTGTAAATAAAAACTGCCTTTTTCCACACTGACACACAATTTTAAGCACCACACCCACAGTAAATCAGAAGATGCTAACAAAACAGGATTGACAATGTTTACAAATCTAGCAACAGAACAGAAAGCAAGCCCATATTAAAAACAAACGAGGTTAAAATACCACAGCATGTGCATTTGGAAGTTCTAAGGGGAAATGTCCATGCAAACACACACATGCACAATGCTTATTTTTGAAAGAAATGGGGAAATCTTATTAGAATGGCATTGTTAAATATTTGAAACATATGGAGAGAACTAGGTTCCTGGAGGGTAGCAACTCTAAAAGCTTTGGTATTCGAGATGGAGCCCATGCAGTGCCATTAAATCAGGAAAACAGCTTTGGCAGGCACCAGTTGTGGCTGTTCCAACTTCCCTCACCCAGCAGGTGTTGCTATGGCATAAGAATAGTCTCTGAGAGATTCAAGGGAACACAAAGTGTAAGATGAAAGGACAAATAGAAAATCATTCTCTGCGTGGCGTTCATATTTTCCTTGCTACTCAAGCTACAAGACCAGCTGCAAATAAACACAGGTTCTATTCTTGCTGCCTCACAAACAGGTAAGTGAAGGGGACTTCAGCTGAAGTTGCTAAGGTAGTATTTGGTTAAGATTTCAAGTATCTTGAATTGTTATGATTTCCATATAATTTGGTTTTCTAACTTGAGCTTATATTAAAATATTTTTTAGAATAAAACAAATCTCTTATGAGAATGTCCCAACCTCTTCGGAAAAAAATATAAAAGCATATTCTTTATTTTTTTAACTTCCCTTCTTTGACTTTTATCTGTTTCTCATACACTAACATACATAAAGAAATAATGGTCCCTGATTAAGTATGTAAAGTCTCATTTGCAGAAAACTTTTTTTTTTCCTGAAACAACTAAGTAAACAGGAGCAAGATATTTCAGCTTGTTAAAGATTCAAATCAAGTCAAAATTTTAGTAAGCAACAAATATGTATTAGATTGAGAATGTTGGAAGGAATAGGGAGTATGTAAAAGAAACACTTGACTTTTTTGCTACAATAAGAAAGGAGGACCAGGTACGGTGGCTCATGCCTGTAATCCCACCACTTGGGAAGGCTAAGGCAGGTGCATCACCTGAGGTCAGGAGCTTGAGACTATCCTGGTAAACTTGGTGAAACTCCATCTTTACTAAAAACAACGAAATTAGCCCAACGTGGTGGTGGGCACCTGTATTCACAGCTACTTTGGGGGCTGAGGCAGGAAAATCCCTAAAACCTGGGAGGCAGAGGTTGCAGTGAGCCAAGATTGTGCCACTGCACCACAGCCTGGGCAACAGAGTGAGGCTGAGTCTCAAAAAAAAAAAAAAAGGTAAAGAAAAGAAAGGTGGTATGTAAGATGCAAAACATCAAGTAAAGTGCTGAGACATTTATTTACTAAGAAACAATTAGGTCATTTGATGAAGAACTAGTCAACTTATAAACATTTCTGAGAACTAGAAACCAATTCCTCAAATTAACTCTCTTAATCAAGATTTAGTTCACGTTTGTTATTTTTTAAGTAATGCAGAATAAATCTAGAAAACTATAGTTATTCATGTATAAGCAGTCAATAAAGAATTTTAACATTAAAAGTTGAATGCTGCACTCCAAACAGTTTATTATACAAACTACAATAGGCAGGAGAGAGTCCTATAGCTAAAAAGCCAAGTAAGATTTCCAAATTCCTATAGTTCTTATAGTTCATAACATATTTGCACCCTTGCCTACTTGCTCTTAAAAACACATTTAAGTACATGTATACAAAAGCATTATCCTTTAAGTTAACAGCACTCTGGGAGTAACAAAAGCAGAGCCACATATATTACAATTTGTACCCAGTGTTAGAGATAAAACCAATGTATTTTAAATACACATTTTTTATCCCCTTCGATAGACAAATACACCTAGGACTAAGGGCGAGACTAATAATAAATTTGGCTCATTATCTTCAAGAATTACACTATGTATTATGAAAATATATCTTTCCATTTATATGTCATAAGAATTACACTTCACAAGAAGTAAGACTTCCTGTAACCGGTAATTGCTAACAATTATTTCCAAATCAGAGGATGTTTTTAAATAAATTTGGAGAGCTTGGAAGACTTGTAAATATGTAAGATTAAAAGTTTGACTTGGGCTCAGGCTCTAATCCACATACTGGCCACGTAACCTTGGCAAACGGATGTCTTAGTTTTAGTTTTCTTATCTGCAAATTAAGCTGATTCAAAGAAGAATTTAATAAGTAATGATAAATGGAACAATATTCACTGAAGTGTCCTCTAAACACTTTGAATTTTGTCATATATTAGTAAAGAGCAAGGCTCAGGTCTGGCTGCCTAGATTCAGCTCCTAGCTCTAGCATCTACTAGCTGGGTGACCTCGGGGAAATTGGCTAGCCTGTACCTTTCAGTTTACACTAAGTGAGCATAACTGTAACTACTTCACATTTTTAACACTTATAACCTCCTAAGCCAAGGTATAGCATAAACACTCACTATATTATTATGTTAGTTATGTTTTATTAGCACTGTACTTTGAATAGTATCAATAACCATATTTTATTATTATGCATACATTTCTAGAGGGCATAGATTTTGTTTTATTCATACTTACGATGTCTCAAGTACTGAGCATAGGTATATACAGGGTCAAACAAAGGTTTATATAATTAAAATATATAAATATATTTATACATATATAAATAAATTTCATTGCCATTGTCGGTTATCCAGGGGACATATATGCATTTTAAATGAGGATACTATTTGAAGAAAATGACATTTTAGGAAAGACAGGAATAAACCTTTTCTAATCTGAATAGTCAGAGGCATTTCCCAAAAGCCATCCAAGGAAAGAAGATCGCATTTGTCTCCCATTAGACATAATAATATTATCTATTTGTTTGGTTATTATAACAAAATGGCTCATAATACAGATATCTCAGCTCTCATGGCATTTGTATAAAATAATGAGTTTTGGACATCCCTATATACATCTACTCCTTCCTTACAAGGATAACAAAATGTCAGTGCTGTCCATTTTTACAAAGGTCAAGTTGTTGCCATGAAAACCAGGGACTAGTAAATTATAAGGAGCTGTCTGATCATGTTAATTATGTTATTGCTTTCTGGTGGATAAAGGAATTCTAAATTAAAAGGAAGATAAGCTATAAATTATATATCAAAGGCATTTTATGAAAGCATTGAAAAGAAAGATGCCTTAAAGTAATTCACAATTTATTTTACATTGTAGAGCAACTCTTGCTCGCAGTGGTAAACTCTACAATGCAGAATGTCCAGAAAAAAATCAAATTTTTATTACTTCTGCAATAAAAAAGGCCATTTGTCTCCTTGTAGAACCCAGGTGACATTGTTAGCCCTCTTATAAATGATCACTCTGGACAATGCCTGTTTTACAAATTCCATAATTACACCACTGATTGTATACCACTGAATATGCCTTATCCAGTGGAAACAGACACGACTGCCACCTTGATAAACATTTTGACATAAAACGAAGCTGGCTCTCTCATTCTTTGTCAAAAGCAAAATCAAACAACCAGTGAACACAATCTTCCATCAATGGATCAGGGTCACAGGTTCTTTAGAGCAAATGAGGTTTAATTAACAGATAATTTAAAAAGAAGTGGAGTGTTTTCTTATAGCTGCATGAAGCCCTTATTAACAAATATTCTACTGAGGCATTATTGCATTTTGTAAACCATTCTGCTAGTCTATACAAGTATATAGAAGTCTATAATAAACATATGGACCTAATTTTAAAACTGCATAAGGACTTATATAATGTGATTAATTGGAATGATAGATAACTAATTCTGTGCTAATATGTGAGTGTGAATAGAGTTTAATACAATTTTTAAAATATCCTTTTACATTGCATTTCATTCCAAAGAACAGACATTTCTGTTTAAATGTCAAACTACATCTGTTTTGTTTACAAGTATTATTTAGATAGCTTTGGTAAAAGCGAACTACTTATGTTTCATTCATAGTGGACTGTCATTCATGGTAAATGCATTTTAGACACAGACATTTAAACTGCTTGTTATTTTATTATTTCTACTTCACGTATTTAAATTACCAGCATACAGATAGAATTCTTCCTGGATATTCATGGGACATGGAGATGGAGGTGGGGGAGGTACTGGTTCCAGACCACCTCAGATGCCAAAATCTGTAGATTTTCAAATCCCTCATACAAAATGGTACAGTACTTGCATAAAACCTATCTCATCTCCCTACACATTTTAAATAATCTGTTGATTACTTATAATATATAATGCAATGTAAATGCTATTTAATAGTTGTTAAACTATATGAGTTTTTATTTGTGTAAGTTTTATTGTTGTATTTAAATTTTTTTCTTCTCAATACTTTTTTATAATTTCGACTTTTATTTTAGATTCAAGAGGCACATATGCAGTTTTGTTACATGGGTGTATTGGGTGATTCCCACCTTTGGGGTAGGAATAATTCTGTCACAAAGTGAGCAGTTCAAGATTAGCTGAATTCATGGATGTAGAAACCCTATATATGGAGAGCTGACTGTATTTCCTTTTATATTCTGCATAGAATCTTCTCATTTCACATATTTTTGGTCTAGTCATTATTGCTAACAGAATATCTATAAAATTTGGGGAATTCTGATTTCTTTACCCATAATATACTCGGAGAGGAGTCTACTGTCCTCAACTCTTCCCCTCCCCTGCAAATCATCATTCTGCAACCTTTTCTAAAGCTTTCAGTCCTGATTCTTAGTGTTCTCTTGGGCTAAATTTCACCCAACAGAACTTTCCAGGCTCCAATTCCCTAGTCTAAGAGGTCAGAAGGCAGACACAATGTGATTTGAGGTTTCTAAAAAGGATTCCCTCATCAAAAACACATTTCTCACATGTATCTCCAGAGCCTAAAATCTCATTACTTGAGCCCATTCCATTGAAAGACTGTGTGTTCTGTGTAAAGAATTCAGGTTCTTCATCCAGAATTGACCTATGTTCAACATTTTGTGTCACTACTTAGTAAACATGATGTCTATAAAAGTCAGGCCTAAGCTTTCTACAGTTTAAGCTTCTCATCTGTAAAATGAATATAATCACAATGTCTGCTTTAAATGGTGTCCTAAGGAGTCAATGAAATACCAACTGTAAAGTATTTAACCCAGGAACTAGATTATAATAAGCACTCCACACACCTTCGTTTTTCTGTGTATTTGTAACTTACTTTGAAATATTTCAACGTACGGTAACACTTTGTATCTTAAATTGGATGTTGACACTTGTGTTCACTAAACTGCATGCTTTCAATTTATGCACGTTTCTGCGTTTCTGTTATACTGCAGTAAGAGTTCAAAAAATAATTTACCATTAACAACGTACTCTTCATTTTTGTGCTTTAAGTTTTATTGTATATTCCAGGGATGCTATTGATATTAAAATTATGCTACTCATGATAATGCACTCCAGTTGCAGCTAGATAGCAATTTAGAAAGCCAAACCATGGGTCCTGTATTTTCAGGCAGCTAGGAGAAGACAAGTATCATCTTGAGCTGAACTAAAGAAATTTTAACATAGAATGATGTTGAATATGATATTCCATGATGAAATAATGCTATCAAAGACACTTGCATTGGCTGGAATAAATAAGATCTCTCCCAACTTCTGCAAGCCGGATATGGGACTGACAAGCAGAACCTAACATCCTGACACTCTTTGGAGTCGCATCCTTGGAATATGGCTCTGACAATCTTGTGCCCCACGATCAACAGAATATGTAGACACTTGTTCCAACTAGAATGTTACCTGAATCACCTCTAGAATATTGCAACACCTGTCTATAATGACCATTTCTTGCAAGGCCTTTGTCAAAAAGGGGTACAACTGAATATTTGAATTACCTGAGATAATAAAGGGAAATATTCATTTAATCTAAGATTTTAATGCATGCTGCAAACTTTCACACTGGATTTGAAATCTGAGATTTCAAGCTCAAGTCAGGATAAAGCTTTAGGAAATGAACACAGTATCTGTACTTCTATGCCCTATTTCCTTCTCTGTAAAATGAAAGGCACTAGGTCAACAGCAAACCCTCAGTATTTTAAATCTATGCCAATAATTAAGACATTTAGGGATCTTTTAAAATTGTTTTATGAAACAAATATGTGGGGATCTGCACAGTCATCTTTTCTTTTTTTAAATTAACAATAGATATTTAGAACACACAACATATTCCATAAAGGTAACATCAAAACCCAAATTCAATGATTTTCTAAATTTTTGTAATCCCTTTCTAAACCTCACTGCTATCTAACAATGTTGAATTAAAAATTAAAAGATTATGAAAATAAATTAGGTTCTCCTAAAACTAAAAATATATTTACCGGTAAGCAGATTTGAGGAGTGAAGTTCTTTGTACTAATCATAGTTCTACTTTTGATTTGGAACCCTTCAAAGAAAGAGCTTCAAGACATTCTGAACTGTAAAATGAAACTTAAACATGCCACATACAAATTAACTCACTTTAATAACTGTTCTCTCTGTTGCTAGGAGGTGTAGAGCTCTAGAGCTTTAACTACCACATAGAAGAAAAGGGTGATGAAGCTGTTAGCCTATTGATCCAATCACCATAAATATTTCTATTTATTTTTCTTTTTGCCAGTTGTGAATGGCAGGTTGGGAGTGTCATTCGTAAACATAAAAATCTGAAGTGTGATCATAACTACATTAGCAGTGAACATATCATTTCCTATACCTCTATCTTCTCCTCTAGTAAAAAATGTTACAGTTGGTCTTGGTATTATAGCCTTAAAATAATACGCTGTAATTTACATTCCATTCTTAACTATAAATCTGATAGAGGCATTTATTCTTTATCAGTGAATGGAGATATTTGTCACAAGTGTTTTCTTTTTAAACTCAATAATTACTATTATCATTTTAAATGCAAATTTTAAAACTAAAAAATGATTTTCAGTCCTCACTGGGTTGAAGAATTCTATATCCAGTCATTTAAAATTCAAATAGTTTCTATGTCCCCATCGCTTGCATTAGAAAAGAATGAAGGGTATAGGAAGCATAAATTGGGTATACTTTCTTATTTCTCATTGATTTGCTCTTATTTTTGTATCACCTGAGAATTTGAAAATGTATTTAATTTTATCAAATGAAGAAAGTCCCCAACACAGGGGACAGTAATTAGACAAAAGCTAATTAACTATCACTGTTAAACTATAATTTGTAGAGTCAAATCTTTGTTCTGATAATTGGGGAAAAAAATTGAAATGTTTTCAGATGATAATTGGAGGGAAATTATAAATCCAATGTTCTTTCCATAGTAATACAGATTCAATTTTATACAAAACATTTTAATAGAAAAACATATATTTACTGAATGAGTATAGGAAATAGAATACTTCCCATTTTTATATTTATGTCCCTCAAAATATAATAAAATATTGATATAACTTATGCTTCTGAAATCAACTTGCAACTAACGATGTCTTAAATAGTCCTTTTCAGTCCTTTAAATGGTATTCTTGAAAAGAGGATTCATATAATTGTCACCTTCTATAAGTGTCTATAATGTAACCTGTGGCTTGTTTAAGAAGATGCCACATAATCTGAGGAGAGATGTTATTCATACCAAAATGCTCTTTTAAACCACCTCTTATCTTGACCTTCCCCTTTTCTTATCTCCTCTCTTCCTCTTACTTCTCTGTCTCACTCTGTCTCTGTTTCATACTTCCTCACTCTTTCCATATTGAATCCCTTCACTTAAAGAAAAATAAGAGCTCGCTTCCATTATCAAAATCTGTTCATCAATATTATGGTTTCTGGGACAAATATAATCATTCACATCTTTTTCATGCGGAAGAAGTGAAGGCTGTGAAGATGCTCTAAGTACAAACAGGTTTTCACTAGGTGGATATTCTATTTTTCTACACATATTAGGGAGCTTATTTTCCTTGATTTCCACTGATCACTCATTCTCATTTGCTTCAGTTTCTTCTTTTTTCCATCATCTCCTTGGACAGTTTTTAGCTTTGCTTCTTATTCTCGTATTGGGTGAGCTCATCTGTTTCAAATTAATGCAATTACTTGTAAAGTCTATGTTTTAGTTTTGACCTTTTCCTGATCATCAGAACTGATTTTCTAATTGCTCACCAGAAACATGAGGGATGTTTCACCATCCCTACAGCTAACTAATCTCAAACCACTTTGCTCTCTCAAACCCTTCTCAAGAACATAAATCCTTTGACATTACAATATTCTAAATGACCAAGGCATAACATTTTGGGATCATAGAAGCATAACAACATATTTAAAAGGGATGGAAGAATTCATCTAATCCAATGGTTTTCAACTATGAGTATTTAATACTCCTAGTGTGTGTATGTATATATAAATGGGAATCAGAATCCTTTGTCTAAATATAATCTTACATATAAGTCCTATGTATACAAGAGAAACATATTTTGCTCTGACTGATGTTGGAAAGGGAAGAAATGAGTAAAATTCTCTGTTGCTATTTCCCTTCTCTCTGCAGTTAAAAAGCACTTGCAAATATTCCAAAAGATTTTTTTGTTCCCATTGAAACACTATTTGGAAATCAGTTCCCCAGCTGATCCCATTATTCTATAGATGAAAAGTTTTGAGGCTCAGCCAGACCAAGGTCATAAAGCTGCTAGGAAATAAATTTGGGCCTGGACTGTGCACTACATTAATCTGCCTGATGTCAATCAGCCTCTTTTTTAAATTGCCCTTAGAACATTGGTCATTGACTTAACTGTCCCTTAATGAGAGAGGTTGTGAGTAATCCCCAGCACCCTATCTGATTCCTGTGTAGCCGTCCACCTGAATAAGTGGTACCCTTTACACACACAACCCAATCTGCAGAATTTTTCTTATGCTCCCTTTCATTTATTCTATTTCCTCAAACTTGCCCTTGTAAATATTCCAAACCTGTGAAGAGATAAGAAATCTAACATGCAAAAAAGTGAACTGACTTCTCAGACGTTGTTCCTGAGTCTCAAAGCATTTTTTTAAGCTTTCTGTATCTTTTCCTGTTACTGAGCCACTATTCATAAAATATGACTTGTCCCCATTGCCCAATTTTTTTTTTCCCAACAGGGTCTCACTCTGTCACCCAGGCAATTTTGCTCTTAACAAAAGTGTTTTGCCTCTCTGTTACATTATCTCCAAATAATTTACTGAATACTGGGTCACAATGCAAATGTAGTCTGTTTGGGAAACAGAAAAAGCTGTCTTTGTCTCACTGTTAAGCCTTAAGAACGTCTTTTGAAACTCTTTTATTTCTCCACCACCATTTCTCTAATTGTCTCTTTCTGAATTCTGCAGATTCGCCAACTGAATAGGTCCCCAAAGGACAAATCAGATCATAATGCTCCCTGATAAATGCTTTGGTCATTCTTGATTGTGTGAAAGTGAGCTAATAAGATCTAATGAGATCCATTTCCTTCTGAGATCTAGTGTCTCATTCTTAACCCAGCTCAGATGCTACCTGCTCTATGGAACTCTTGCTGACCAGGTGAAATAACATTATCCTCTGTGCTTCCCTATAACTTTTATGGTTTATTGAAGCAAATGCTAGATTACATCTGTTAATAAGACTTTGCCTCGATCTTTATAAAATGTATTATTAATGTCTGTATAGACAAGTAAGAGTTATATGTGAGTTTAATTTTCTAGTAAGCCCATGAGGTTCAGCTTTGTTATTATTTTATTTCTGAATTAATAGGATATCAACAGTGTAGGTTTGAGGTCAATGCATTATAGCCTGTGGGCAAAATATGGTTACCACCTGTTTTTGTAAATAAAGTATTATTGGTACACAGCTGTGCCTATTCATTTATTGCCAATGGCAGCTTGCCCATTATCATAGCAGAGTGGAATAGTTGTGACAGAAACCATATGGCCAGGAAACGCTGAAAATATTTACTGTACCGCCCTTTACAAAAAGTTTGCCAGCCTCTGATGTCCATTATTAATTGAGAGGTCATGGACTGTACTTCACAATTTTGGATTCAAGAAAAGAAATTAATGTTTCTCTATCCAGTAACTCACATGCTAATTACATGTAGCTTCCTTAGATCAAAGGTTTGTGAGGGTATTTTATGTTTTAGTCTTATGACTTCTACTTACATAAAATAACCTATTCCTTGCTATAGCCACCTATAGAACTTCAGTTTTAAACTGCGGTATTCCTTCAGTTTCTATTTCTCCTTAACTGGAAAAGGACAAGGAAGCAAATCCAGTTAAGTGGACTTAGTCATTTCTTTTCTGTTGCCCTCCTGCTTATTAACTGTTCTTTCTCATGTACTATAGTCCTGTGTTATCAACAACTCTCATTTTGCAGATGTGAATACTTGTACAGACACTGGTTAAAATAATTATAATAACTAGATGGGTGGCACAAAACTAAAATTTGGGAAATATTTTCTCAGTTGGTCACCACTGTGCACCTATGCTTACATTTCAGCATCTCGTTTAAACCTCTAAATTTGGCTCCACTTTCTGTCTATAAAATAGAGTACATGTACGCTAACAAGGTAGAAAAAAATCATCAAAATCTGTATTGAGTCTTCTGCTATATCTGCCCACCAGATGTCTCATCATGGGAATTCCACAGATCGGCAGTCTCACTGTTTAGGTTTTCGAGGTTGAGTATACTAAAAACCTACAAGTTTGTCAAGTCACGCAAAGAAATAAATGCAAGTTAATAAGCGTCTAAGGATGCTACCATGGAATAATACCAGAAAAAGCAATGAAATAACTTGCAAAAATGCCACTGAACATTAAGGCTACTGCTGTATAATGATTATATTTTTGCAAATGAATGCAATCAAGTTGACAATAATTAAAAATTTGATTTTAAGTTTTGCCAAAATTTTAGGCTACAATTCACATGGATTTTTCAGCAAGTATGTGAAGAGTTTTATTGTATAAAATTGAATTATAGCAGATAAAGTTTCAGTATATTTAATTTTTTAATTGAAACAATTTTAAGTCACCTGCACTTTAGCCAGATAAAATGTAGCTTCAGGAATAAAAAAACTGTAAAATGTAATAAACCAATATAATTTGCTTATATTCATGTCAACAAATATCAATCCTACAGTAAAAATAAGAATTATCACTTTAATATTCCTGGGGCTTTCTTCATCCTACATATTCTGCCAAATATGTCCTCCTTCCACTGCCACTAGCACAATGCTACTTTTGTCAACATTTAACTCAAATGTCATTTCTCTGCTAAAGTTTCTTACACCCCCATGAACAAAAAATTCACAAGTTCTACAGAAGTACAATCAAACTTTAAGCATAGTGTGCATCCACTATGTGCTGCCTAGTTTCTATGTAATCTGTCTTGATGATTTAGATGGTAAGCACCTTAAGGGAAAGGCCCATTTGTACTATCACCATATAACACAGAGTGTGTATGTAGCAATAACACAGAAAATAAATCTAAAAAAACCCACTAATTTCAAATTAAAGAAAAAAAAAACTAACCACAAATACTCCCAAGGAAACAATTTGCATGTTTAAAGAATTAGGAGAAAAACAGTACCTAATATTCAATTAATGTGAAAGTCAGACAACCTATAATTATACATCATAGTTTTTATTATTCAATCAACTTCAAACTCCAAAATACATGAGGCCTCTTTTTATTTTCCTTTCCTTTCCTCCTTTCTGTTCTCCTCTCCTCTCGTCTTTTCCTTTCTTTTCTTTTTTGAGATAGAGTCTTGGTCTGTCTCCCAGGCTGAAGTGTAGTGGTGCCATGATAGCTCACTGCAGCCTCAAACTCCTGGCCTCAATGATCTTCCTGAGTCAGCCTCCTAGAGTGCTCAGATTACAGGTTTAACAGCCCTAAACTGTCTTCTAAAATCAAATCATTGTCTTTAAAATATATAAATAATTCTGTAAACTAAAATTTACTTCCCTGTAATATTTTATATTTCAATTTTAAAAATCACCAAAAACGTATGTTGAAATGTGGCTCTGTCATTTAAGAAAAATGATTTTCTGTCTTGGGTAAAAATGCCTTGTGGTATACCTTAGCCTTAAAAAACATCACTATATGTCTCTTAAAACACAGTAACATTCACATTGAATGATGAAGAATTAAAGAGAGGAAAAACTAACAACACAGTAACAATTGAGATTCAGTGTAAGATTTTTGTATGAACTCTAAAATGCCCTACATTTAACGTGAAGAAAATGCTTAGTACATAAGTAAACTATTGACCATTTGGTCATTGCTCAATTTCCTATAATAGAAATAATATAACTAGTAAAACCAAGAATCTAACAGATCACCACACATATATTTATGTCTTAGTTGTTGCTTTCTTTTCTTTGACTAGCCAATTTGTGTGAATTTCCTTAGTATCCTCCAGAGTTCATAAAATTGATATAGTCCAATATTTCCCTTCATGCTATAGCTTATTCATTCTCATTGTTCAAACTATATACTAAGAATACATCTATTTTCATATTAAAGCACTTTAGTCTTCAATAATGTTGAGATAAAAATCATTTTTAATGATGTCAGTTGAATGATGCAATCTCAGATTTATAGAACTTTATATTGCATTCTAGTATTCTACTCTATGGTAAGCAAATTGGAACATCAAAGGCCAGTTTCAGCATAAAGACAGAATACATAATCCTCTTCACTAACTCATTCTTTAGGTTAAGCATCATCTCCTGGGCCATCCAGCCTCAAGAGCCTGCCATCTGTGTAACCACACTTAGAAGAGCCCCAAATTTTCTTTAATGCTCTGATGTTGCCATAGTGAATTTATTAATTTTTGAACAAGGGGCATGCATTTTTATGTACACTGGACACCACATATTGAGGAGCTGCTCCTGTCTTTGGGAGTGATAAAACTTTAAGTCACTATAAATTTGTCCATCAAATAACTTTAAGTCAGTAGGAAATTTCAACAAGGACAGTAAGAGGCATAGCAAATGTTTGTATTACAGAGACAATGGGAAAAAAGAAAATCTAAAATAAAAGGTGTATGCATAAATTAGCCATTTTGTTAGCTAATAATTATCTGTTGAGTACCTTCTATGTGCCATGCGTTGTTTCGGCCACTGAGATTATAGCAATGATACAGACAAAGTGTCAGGCTTTGTGAAATTTCCACTCCGGAGAAACCACATCTATCTGTAGTAAGCAGGGCCTTTCCAGAGGTAGTGTTTTGCAAGAAGACCATATGTTTATTTTATCCCTAATATTGTTACTTTTGGTAGCCAGGCAAATTATTGATAGTTAAGAAAATTTAACAATTACAACCAATCTCATTACTAATGTTGAATTTTCCCTAAAGGATTGTTGGAAATTTCATAAATCAATGTTAGTCATCTTAACTATTTTGTCATTTGTAACACATAGTTTCAAACAGGCAATATAACTAGCACTTTGGAAGGCTCAGGCGGGCGGATCACAAGGTCAAGAGATTGAGACCATCCTGGCCAACATGGTGAAACCCCTTCTCTAGCAAAAACACAATTAGTTGGGTGTAGTGGTGTACGCCTGTAGTCCCAGCTACTTGGGAGGCTGAACCTGGGAGAAGGAGGTTGCAGTGACCCAAGATCACGCCACTGCACTCCAGCCTGGTGACAGAGCAAGACTCTGTCTCAAAAAAAAAAAAAAGTTAGGGCTCATTTTGTATTTCTTCTCTCTATTCTGTACTCTATCTTTTGTCCAAGTTTAATGGTTTATGAACTGTACTCCCATCAAAGGAGTTCTTTTAGATACAAGCGTTGATTCTTTGGATCTGGGCTTTGTGCCACTGATTCTGTAAAGGAAACAAGCAAAAAAAAAAAAAAAAAAACCAAAACAAAGCAATGGTTTTAAGTATGGAATATTTCTGGAAAGCCATCCCTTAGAAAATAAGGACAAATGATCCTGAATCTTACAAAATTGCTCTTACTCTCTTACAGGAAATATCATATGTGGAATGTCATATAGTACAGTGTCACCTAACACAATGAGGCAGGAAGACAATGGATATTTGTTGATTGAATACATAAATAAATAACTGTGTTTAACAACATCTTTCCCTCAGTTGCCCTAAATAAATCCATCTCAACACCAGCACCAATGTTTAAATATCAGTTAGATTTTAAAAATATGTTTTCATTGCTTCTAGCTTGTTTTTAAGCTAGAAAAGAAATAATGTCCAAACACAAGTACTTTTCCTCACCCTAATTTCCTTTTGTTTTAGTTGTAGATGATAAAAGTTGAGTATCTTTTAGGAACAAAATACAACTGTGCAAAGTTAGCACATTTTTGTCAGCCTGAATCATGAACTTCTATTCTTAAGGAGTAAAATCAATCCAGTGTGCACTGCAATTTGGAACCATGAGAAGGCACAAAATTATAGGTGAATACCTCAATGTACAAGAGACAAAATGATGCCTGATCATGTGTCTACCACATTCGTCTCTATGTTTTCAACACATATTATTTATCTCGCATGATGTAAGAATCTTCCATTAAATTCATTTTGGTAACAAGTTGGCAAAACAAATACAGCTACTCTGGAACTCTGGATGAGTGCTGATTGTGTCTCATAGAATCACAGGGCTTTAAAGCATCTGAATGAACCCTCTGCTACCAAATCCCTGTAATTTTCCTTGTCGACAGATGTACATTTAATCAAGAAAAAAACTAATAACATGTTTTCATTTTTAACTTTACAAGAAAGAATTTCACTCCAATATATTTTTGTACTTAACCATTTTCATTATGAAGAGATTTCACCATATGATTCTGCAAAACAATCACATCTGACTACAACTTTCACATATCAGTTTTTGTTAGTAAAGGGTACATTTCCTATATATTTTGTGTTTGAAGACTCCTAAACTCTCTCTCAATATTTTCTTCTTAGCACTATATAGTTATGCTGTGTTTAAAATTTCTGATAATTGTCTTAACTCTAGACATTTGTTTAACTTGTTTAATATAATTTTAGACTCTTTGGGGTATTTTCATGAAATAGTAGTATTACTTAACCTAGAAGCCTATATCTATCTTAGTCAATGCTATTAATCTTATTTGGATGATTTCTGTAAAATCTCATGTAACTCTAAATCAAAATAGATGAAACTGTGTTTCAGAACCTAGTATTCATTGAGCATTCACAACATTAAAATTTTGTTTTTAAGAAACTTAAAAGGGAAAAATATATTTTTAACCAAAAACTATTAGATCTCCTGAACTTCAATTATTCTAAATGTGTACATCTTTTATATCATAAATATATGCCTCTTACCTGTGCTGCTGGATATATTAACATCAATACTGATATCAGATATTCCTCCTCCCTTCAGAGATGCTACACATGTGTACGTCCCAAAATCCGTGAATTTTAAATCAATGATATCCAAGTTTGTTGTTCCAGGAGAGACATCAGGATCAGTCTGTGTAATAACCATCCGCTCAGAACTTCTTAATGGACGACCATTTTTAAACCAACTAAATGTTAGCTCCTCAGAAGGAACAGCTTCTACTTGGCAAGATATTTTCACCTCACGGCCAATCTGGATGTTGTCATCTTTGTGATAAGGATCTGGTGTGATCCAAAATCGTCCTTTTTTTAATGCTACAACATAAAAATTCCATAAGGAGTTAGTGTTACTTTCATAACTTTAGGGATTCATTCATTCTAGATCATCATCTCTGAGCTTAAATAAAGTAAAACCAAATGAAGTGTATATATGTTTCTTTGTTATATCCAAGTAGTGTGCATACCAGTAAACCTCATTCAGGTAATCCAGAAGTAATATCAAAAACCTGAGTCACTTAAAGACTCTAAACACTGATTTTTATAAATTTGGTAATATTTTCCAGTGATATCAAAAGTAATACCTTAAGTCTATGTACAATTAAACACTGACATTGAATTTTGAACAAATGAAGGACTCTATGTAGTCATAGGGCATTAAAAGTAAGACTATGGGTCTCATTTAGTCTAACTCTTTCCCTATGTCACTACTTATTGTATACTTTTTCAAACAACTCAAATATTGCACAAAGGACCTATGAACATTCTCCTAAGGTTATATCTACATGTTGACCAACACTAGTTTGGCAATATTTGAGTCCATTCACATTCATGAGACATTGTTATATACTGAAATAATCTGAACTGGAAAAGAAAACCTGGGGCAAAAAGCATTTTCAAAACATTTACTGTGAACTTTTCTATTTTACCATACATAGATGTTTCCAGTTAAAACTGTTTGTTGGCTCTCTAATGCAGATATCCAAAAGAACCTCTCCACAGATAGCTTACAAAACATGTGAGGTTTGTACACTCACAGCAGTGCTGTTTTCACAGTGTCATTCGTAATGACTACCAGAAGGCTGCCAAGGGAGCATCAATAGGCCTTCTGCTAAGGGCCTGAACTCTGAATGATGCCACGGTGCTCACTATGGAATAGCATTTGCTCTTTTTTGTGACAGTGATTCTCTTATATACACATTTTTCTTTTTATCATCTTCCCCATTTCCCTCTTCTTTAACATCACTATCCCTATATGATGAAACATATACAGTGAAACGTAATTATCAGGATAAAATATTCATCATTCACTTTTACCGTTAAGCCTAAATATGTAATAATATTGTCAAAACTGCCATGAATTTAGTGGACCTGCAGATACTAGAAGGCTGATAACAGCATTCTGGATGAACTCTCCTTAGTTTAACTATCATTACATCAGTTAGTCCAAAAAAAGCCAGTGAGCATTGAAAATCTATAGAATCATGCAGAATGAACTAGAGCTCAATAGACTTTTAAATCTTAAAAACTTTTCTGTTTTTTCTCTTTAGCCTCAAATATTTTCATCTGCTTTCTTGTTGGCATCTTAATAAAAAGATACAAATGAATATTAAAAAACAATGTTTGTGTCATTCTTTTTCATTTAAAATATGGTCCTCATGTACTGCAGCTGGCATATTCATAGATTAGAGGCCAACCTAGGCACAAAACACTTATGATACTTATGTCTAGAGAAACCACAAACATTTATAGCTATGAAATGTTTTATATGCTTGAAGAAGTTTCAATCTCAGAGAAGAGCCTCCCTAAATTATTTAGAAAATGCACTAAGTTTTAATCTTAATACAAACACGAGAAGACAAACACTTAAATCACATTCTTATATTGTCATTTGTTCCATTTTTCCATAGTAAAATGTAACTTATGACTCTTATTTATCTCTAACCATATCTTTATCAGTAAGTTACTCTAGGGTGAAATTAGGATACATTTTGGTATTCTGTTACCTAGAATCATATATTTATATTTACACAGGCACTGAAGTATGACTTTACATTGTATTTTGGAAGGGAAATGTGATGAAAATGTCCATATCTGGCTACCACATTTGTTATATAATAATTGTGCTCACACAATGCCAATGTAATTGAAGTTTTACAGTACAAAGCAAATTATATGAGTATAAAATATTCTTTTCTTTTAAAAACAGATCTAAAAATATGTGGAGAGCATTTACTTTTGTTAGCACTATAACTTAAATGTGAGTTTCCTTTCACTTGCTAACAATTTTCTTTAGCCTGTTTTTAAAGAGAAATAACAGAATTTTTGTCATAATTTTGAAAATGTTAATATTGCATATATTAATTTATTAATAACTATATGATTAATATCAGGTTTCAGATGGGATACTTTTTAGAATAGCTTTCATTACAAAGATATATGTTGGTTGGCATATATAAACACACATACACAAAACTGAGATGTTTAAGTGATTGTCATTTATTT
Source organism: Sapajus apella (assembly GCF_009761245.1). Classification (NCBI taxonomy): domain Eukaryota; kingdom Metazoa; phylum Chordata; class Mammalia; order Primates; family Cebidae; genus Sapajus; species Sapajus apella. The sequence goes on from NW_022436995.1 coordinate 3,259,402, forward strand.
ACCATGCAGCTATTGTTTTCTACTTCTGTGCTCTTCATAGTGACATATTAAAGTGACCCTGAGAGAACTGCAAACTCACCAGCCTAATTAGATTTAAAATACTAAACTCAAAAAACACCAATAAAAATATGAAATCAATAGCTGTATTATGTGTTATAGACTATTTATTCATAAAAAAACAACTTTAAAACCCAAAGTAAAAATATTAGAGATTATAAGCCCATAATCAATTAATTATATAATATATAACTATACAAATTAGTAGAAAGAAATCAAGTATGCTTTTAAGAATGAATTGACAGCAAAAAAACATTGGTTCATCTTAGTATCATATAATTCTATGATTTGTCCTAAGTTAATTGTACTGGTGTTTTGAATGACACAGAATCTAAAGGGAAAGTGAAACAAGTAAGTCTGCCAAGTGAGCTCAAGTGAAGGAATATCAGAGTAAGTAACACAGATTATTTAATAGAGTCATTTCTCTGTTTATGTTGTCCCTGTAACAAAATAACATGACTGGTTTTGCAAAAAAGAAATGTTCAGACAAAACTGTGTATGTTTACTCATATATAATATGAGCACAGGACAGATAAATTTTGTTTTCTTAATCAGTTCAGAAAACTAAGAGCATAGTTCTGTAAATTAGCTCTGAGTACACTGAGAACTTGCAACCTAATTCCAGTTTTTCATGTCCACATGTCGAAGATGGGCAAACTAATTTTCATGAGTCAAGTGCATCATTTATAAAAATAGAAGGTGATAGAATTAAGCTCCCTTAGAGACATATTGTGAGAAATAGCTTATTAACAATTGTGCCTGAGTTTGGAAAATATAAAGTGTTTAATATAGTTAATCAACTGGGCAGCAGGTCCCTTCATTTATAATTAAACACTCTCTTTTTCAGTGAACAATTTATGGTAGTTCATGCCATGTTAATTTAAAGTCATTTCCTGCTACCAGTTAAGATTTCAAACTTTTAAAACAAATCAGCGATTAGGACTGGAGTATATAACAGAGGCCCAACAGACTTAACAAGGCTCTATAGAACTAAAGAAATTCTATGGAAAAAGGAGAGGAGAAATCCCTTTCCCCAAATGTAATTTCTCAGTCTGAATATTGAAAATCCCCTAACACCAGCCTGAGAGAACAACAGATTTGGCTTAATGTGTCATAGATCGTGATGGATGAACCTTAAAGGGTACTTGTTTAGTCTGGCAGTGCATGTAAAAGATTGGCATCAAGCTGAGCCTCTGTTCTGGATAATCTCTTTGGAAACACTGTAACATAACTATATCCTCCTTTTTTTTTAATATTGTGAATTGAATGCAGGCATGGCCTGTGTTTATTTTTTTAACAGTTTATGTGCAAGGATATTCTAATTGCACTTACTGAAGTCCCTCTACTTCAGGCTATACAGAAGTGCTCTGCAAATGGAATGAAATCCATGTATTGAAGCAGAGGCTACTCACTGCAAAAATTTGGGTAGGGTTTGCTGCTGACCTTTCCCTAGAAATAAGAGTCCATACCTGTGAATGTGAATGTCAGTGGTTCAATGGAAGACTTGAAGTATGCAAAACACAGTCATTCAATAATAAACTAAAATTTATTGACAGAACAGAAAAAGAAAATAATATTAAACTTTAATGTAAAAGCATCTCTTTGGAGATAATAAACATGAGGTGTCAGCTTTGAAACTTCTGTTAAGCATCTGCTTCAGAAGAATAAGACACAGAGTGATAACTGATCACCATTTCTGGTTGATAAACTAATGAAAAGACTCTAAATAGATCATGTTTTATAATCAGGTTGTAGGATTCTGGAAAACCTGAAGAAATGACAAAACCTTGTTGAGATCTGGATATAGAAACCATTAATAATGTAATCAGGTAAATAAAAATCAATTTCCTATTTACTTATTATTTAGTGAAGAAAATAAAAATATCAGTGTGAAAGATGAAGTATTTTCCTGACCCACCAAAGGCCAGTTAGATAAGCAGTTGGAAATAAGTTGCATCAGCAAAGCAACTTAAAAAAATAGTAAATGACAGTATATATGCTCTGTGCTACTATAATTAGGCACCTATCTTCCTCCTCAATAGGACTGTGAACACCTGCGGTTGGAGGGGGCACACTTTAATCCTCTTTATTATCTCCAAATCCTGACCATGGTGCACTGTTATAGTTGGCACTCAATACTCTTTACTGAATTTAATTATAATTGACATTTCAAAGCATTAACTTTACAGATGCCAACTGTTTCCATTCAGTACAAGTTCCTGTTAATTTTGATTTTGTCTTGCAGTCTTGCGTTCTGAGATGCACCTGGGGAAACAGAATGGGAAAAGGAACAGATCTGATGTCCTCTAGGATTCAGAGATTTTGTTGTGGGAACAGAATAATACTTGGTGAACAAACAGCATCAATATGGGAATATACGTGAGGAAAAGAATTATGCACAGAACGCAAGAAAACTCCTTCTAGCACATCCACTGACTAGTAGCTATGTGTATGGAACATCAGCTATCAAACGACTCTTTGTAAAGGAGGATTTCATCCAAAACGGCTTGTGTATATGCTTCAGATAATAATCATTTCTGAGCAAATATGGATAATTTCTCAACTGATATAGTTGATAATCATTTCTGAGGAATGATGGAAGAAGGAAAACAACTGACATCTAAGGACACTGACAGTGTCTGAAATAAGATTTGCCAAAACCTGTTCCAGAAAAAGGTGAATAGAGGTTCGATTAAAACAAAGTGTAACAAATATACTTTGAAGATTGACTATATGAACAAAAGTTTGCATTTCTCCAGAACTTTTAAGAACTTCGAAGGTGCTAACGTGTACACTGTTACATTACTAGAGAGGCTGATTGTATCTACCAAGGAACCCTGTATTTTTGGAACATGTCTGAGGACTAGCATCCCAGAGAATAAAGTTTGGGAAACAGTGACTTGAGAAAATCCATCAGTTGAAGAGAATAATTGAAAAGACTCTAAAATTAGGTTCCATTCTTAATACTGTAAGCATTTTCCTTATGAGCATCACAAAATAATCAGTAAGATGTGACTCTCCAGTGAAAATAATATTTATTATTTAAAGAGCCAAAGGGCTTGGGAATGACCTTAATTTTTTAAGTTAATAAGTAATGGTACATTGAAGTTATAAAATTGTATTTCAGAGTCATCTAATAAACTCACCTACACTAGGGCAGTATGCCTCTTTCCTTCCCAACCAACAATTTAAAAAACAAAATTAACTTATCAGTTCGTTCCCGTCTCTGAAATGTACATTTTGCAATATGCAAATAGCATCAAAAAGCAGTTAAATGTGTCAGCTTTTGTACAACTCCAACCACTGATACAAACAAGACTTAATCTCATTTGCTTGAAGAAATAATTTGAGTTAATTTATTTATAACTCATGTTATTATAAAAAGTATATGCAATGTTATTATTACAAGTATAAAAGGATTAAAGTTTCTAGAAAATGGATATAAAAAGAGAGGTCTTTTAAATTTTCTTTCTCTGATATGCTATTAAGTATTCTTATACTCATTCTCTGTATCTAACAACTGCAATTGCCAATCTAGTCTGAATGGAAGTTCACTAATAATGCAAGAACAAAATTACAATACATCCTTTCCTGAAAGTGGTTTAATATAGCACCACTGATAATCTAAACGCAGAATCAGATGATGAAAAGAAGTTGTGGTTCTATTTAATCATAAACTATCAAGGCTCTATTTATTTTGTGAATTTACTCAAAGCTAATTAATACAGTTAATCATTCAAATTATTTAAGCATAGTATGGCTGAATTGTAATTGTCTTTTTATATCCTTTCTCAATAGAACATCAGCAGGTAAGTATCTTGACTAAGAATTAAAGAAGGAAAGCATGCTTTAGGCAGGGACAAATTATGCTTTTTAGGGGAAATTCTTCTTTAAGAAGGGGGAAAAAGTGGACTAAAATAATAATTATTATTATTTAGCCATTCCTACTATTTTAGCCCCATTTTAAGTAAGGAGATAAATATATATTGCTAATAAATTACCAAAATGTCTATACAGGTGTTATAAATAAAATCATTTACATGTGGCTGCCATGTAAATGGTATTTTACTTAGCATAATAGCTTAGCACAGATTATTTGAATAGAGGATTATTACTTTGTTGGTCCTATAATGTTAAAAATTAGTGGGTATTTTGAGTTCACCTTTTCCATCAAATTTAATAATACTTTTCACTATGAGAAATGAGAATGTGTTCTGGTATATTATATTTTTTATTAGTTGCTAAATACCTGGGACTAGAAACAGCTATCAGATAAGCCGCAGCTTAGAAACATTGGTGCTACATGTAATTCACCTGAAATCCTTTTGAAAATGGTACATCCTTAATATTTATGAAATTGATCATGCACTAGTGAAAATTGGATGAGATAATGAGACTAACTTAATCTAAAATCTTTTGTCACCTTTCTTGAGCTTTTTTATTTTCTGTTTCATAAACTGTGCCCTTTCCCTTTCCAAAATGATCCTGTCCCTCTGCCAACCTCTCTCAAGGTACCGTGATGTCCAACATTCGCTTAGCCACCACTTTGGAAATATCAATATTTCCTCTTCCATATTCTATTCCCTCTGACTGGAAATTTTTTAGGTCATATCTAAACTTATAACACTCCTCTTAGCCCCAATAATCCCTCAAACTATTAGTGGCATATTTCTTAATAAAATGGTGAAATACCAGTTGCACTCACTCACTAGGACACTTTATATACTGCCTTTCACTGGTGCTACTCTGGCAGTGAGGACTCAATGCTTAGCAATGATCTCTTAACCAATTAATGCAATATTTTCTAGTTCTCATTCTTTTTTTGTATTATTTACATTTCTACTTCATGTCACTTTACATTATGGGCTCTTCCTTTTTGAACCTCTCTTTTGTACTGGCTTCTATGACTGGCAGGATATAAATTTAAGAAAATAAATTAATGGACTGTTTTCATTCACATCACAATTGTCATGACATTCTCCCTTGTTCATCTGAGTTCTATCATTGGAACAGTAGTTGTAAAGTTAGTCTCATTGAGAAAGGGAGGATTTTTCTAAATTATTTTGCCACAACTGGAAACCATGGAGTTTTCCCTTGATGTTCTCTCTTCCCTTTTGCTGCCTATGATGGAACATAAGAGAGTTCTTTGTTTTATTTGAGATGTAGAATCTTGCAACCAGATCCATGCATATTTCAATTTAAAAGAAAAACATTTTAAAATCATTTATATATATGTTTTCATTTTAACATTTCAGGGCAAATAAAATAAGATATATTCAATGACTAGGTGAGGAATATATTTAATTACTAAGAATTTGTATAAATTCTCTAAATTACCTTATTTGATAGGAAAATGAAGAGTCTGAGAAGGATCCAAGATGGCTGAATAGGAATAGCTCTGGATTGCTATTCCCAACGAAAACGCAGAGGGTGAGTGATCACTGCTTTTCCAAATGAATTTTTACTATCCACAGACCAGGAGATTCCCAGGCAGAAAAGTGCCATGAGTCTCTAGCGTGGCTGTTTCAGCCAGCACAGCAGGTCTCCACACAACAACTCACACAAATCCAGGCTCCGTTTCAACTGGCGACTGGAATGCCTGGGAGACAGAGTCGCCATTCATCCGAAAAAAAAAGGGAGCTGAAAAGGCAGCCAGGTGATCTGGCTTGGCTGGTCTGACCTCCACAAAGACCAACAATCTGAAACGCTCTGGACTGAGAGTTTCACAGCAAGCACAGCCAGACCAGAGACATCTAGCTCTGTGGGGGGAAGGGCATCTGCCAATACCCAGGCAGTCCGCCATTACCAAGGCAGTCCACCATTACTGAGGCAGTTCTAACTATACCCCTATAAACAAAACTGCAAGGAAGTTCACATAGCAGCTGGGGAGAGCCTATGGCAGCTCAGCAATGCCTCTGCTGGCAGACTGTGACTAGACTTTCTCCTTGCTGGGCAGGGCATCTCTACAAAAGGCAGCAGAATGACAGAAAGTTATAAATAAAGCTCCACCATCCCAGGACAGAGCACTTAGTTAAAAAAAAAAAAAAAAAAAAAAAGGCAGTTATGACTTCTGCCGCAGCAGACTTAAATGTACCTGCCCAGCAGCTCTGAACAGAACAACAGAGCTCACATCTCAGCACCTGAGCTCCTATAAGAGACAGGCTGTCTCCTCAAGCAGCTCCCTGATCCCCATATAACCAAGGAGATACCTCATAAAGGAGAGCTCAGGCTGACATCTTGTTGGTATCCTTCAGGGACAAAGATAACAGAAGAAGAAACCGGCAGCAACCCCTACTGTTCTACAGCTGCTGCAGGTGATCCCCAGGCAAGCAGGGTCTGGAGTGGACCTCCAGCAGTCCTACAGCAGGGGGGCCTGACTGTTAGAAGGAAAACTGAGAAACAGAAATAAGTTCATCAGCAACAAAAAGGATATCCTCTCAGAGACCCCATCTGAAAGTCACCAACCACAAAGACCACAGGTAGATAAATCCACAAAGATGGGAAGAAACCAGCACAAAAAGATGAAAATACCCAAAACCAGAATGTTTCTCCTCCTCCAAGGGATCACAACTCCTCACCAGCAAAGGAACAAGGCTGGATGGAGAATGAGTCTGATGAATTGACAGAAACAGGCTTCAGAAGGTGGGTAATAACAAATTTCTCTGAGCGAAAAGATCATGTTCTAATCCAATGCAAAGAAACTAAGAACCTTGAAAAAAGGTTTGATGAAATGCTAATGAGAATAAACAGCTTAGAGAGGAATATAAATGAATTGATGGAGGTAAAAAACACAACATGAGAACTTCACGAAGCATACACAAGTTTCAATAGCCGAATCGACCAAGCAGAAGAAAGGATGTCAGAGACTGAAGATCAACTCAATGAAATAAATTGAGAAGGAAAGTTTAGAGAAAAAAGAGTAAAAAGAAATGAACAAAGCCTCCACAAAATATGGGATTATGTGAAAAGACCTAATCTACATTTGATAGGTGTATCTAAATGTGATGGAGAGAATAAGTCCAAGCTGGAAAACACTCTCGAGGATATTACCCAGGAGAACTTCCCCAAACTAACAAGGCAGGCCAACATTGAAGTCCAGGAAATACAGAGAACACCACAAAGGTACTCCTCAAGAAGAGCAACCCCAAGGCACATAATTATCAGATTCACCAGGGTTGAAATGGAGGAAAAAATCCTAACAGCAGCCAGAGAGAAAGGTCAGGTTACACACAAAGGGAAGCCCATCAGATTCACAGCAGATCTCTCTGCAGAAACCCTACAAGCCAGAAGAGAGTGGGGGCCAATGTTCAACATCCTTAAAGAAAAGAGCTTTCAACTTAGAATTTCATATCCAGCCAAACTAAGTTTCATAAGCAAAGTACAAATAAAATCCTTTATGAATAAGCAATTGCTGAGAGATTTCATCACCACCAGGCTTGCTTTACAAGAGCTCCTGAAAGAAGCACTAAACATAGGAACAACCAGTACCAGCCACTCCAAAAATGTACCAAATGGTAAAGAGCATCAACACAATGAAGAAACTGTGTCAACTAATGGGCAAAATAACAATCTAGCATCAAAATGGCAGGATCAAATTCACACATAACAATATTAACCCTAAATGTAAATGGACTAAATGCCCCAATCAAAAGGCATAGACTGGCAAATTGGATAAAAAGTCAAAACCTATCAGTGTTCTGTGTCCAGGAACCGATATTACATGCAGGGATACACATAGGCTCAAAATAAAGGGATAGAGGAAGATCTATGAAGCAAATGGAGAGCAAAAAAAGCAGGAGTTGCAATTCTAGTCCCTGATAAAACAGACTTTAAACCAACAAAGATCAAAACAGACAAAGAAGGGCATTACATAATGGTAAAAGGATCAATGCAACAAGAAGAGCTAACTATCCTAAATATATACGCACCCAATACAGGAGCACCCAGATACATAAAGCAAGTTCTTAATGATCTACAAATAGACATAGACTCCCACACAATAATAGTGGGAGACTTTAACACTCCATTGTCAATATTTGATAGAACAATGAGACAGAAAATTAACAAGGATATCCAGGACTTGAACTCAGACCTGGACCAAGCAAACCTAATAGACATTTACAGAAATTTCCACCCCAAATCCACAGAATATACATTATTCTTAGCACCACATCACAGTTACTCTAACATTGACCACATAATTGGAAGTAAATCACTCCTCAGCAAATACAAAAGAATGGAAATCATAACAGTCTCTCAGACCACAGGGCAATCAAATTAGAACTCAGAATTCAGAAAATAACTCAGAACTGCACAACTTCATGGAAACTGAACAACTGGCTCTTGAATGTTGACTGGATAAACAATGAAATGAATACAGAAATATTCTTTGAAACCAACAAGAACAATGACACAACATACTAGAATCTCTGGAACACATTTAAAGCAGTGTCTAGAGGACAATTTATAGCAGTAAATGCCCACATGAGAAGCAAGGAAAGATCTAAAATCAAAACTCTATCCTCAAAATTGAAACAGCTAGAGGAGCAAGACCAAAAAAAACTCAAAACCTAGCAGATGACAAGAAATAACTAAGATAAGAGCAGAACTGAAAGAGACAGAGACACAAAAAATCCTTCAAAAAAATCAATAAATCCAGGCACTGGTTTTTTGAAAAGATCAACAAAATAGACAGATTGCTAGCCAGATTAATAAAAAAGAAAAGAGAGAAGAATCAAATAGAAGTAATAAAAAATGATAAAGGGGATATCATCACAGATTCCAAAGAAATACAAACCATCATCAGAGATTACTACAAACAACTCTATGCACCAAAACCAGTAAATATGGAAGAAACTGATACATTCCTGGACACTTACACCCTCCCAAGCCTAACAAGAAGTCGAAACCCTGAATAGACCAATAACAAGGACTGAAGTTGAGGCAGCAATTAATAGCCTACCAATCATAAAAAGCCCAGGTCCAGATGGGTTCACAGCCGAATTCTACCAGACATACAAAGAAGAGCTGGTACCACTCTTTCTGAAATTATTCCAAACAATACAAAAAGAGGGAATCCTCCCCAAATCATTTTATGAGACCAACATCATCCAAATACCAAAACCCAGCAAAGACTCAACAAGAAAAGAAAACTTCAGGCCAATATCCATGATGAACATGGATGCAAAAATCTTCAATAAAATACTGGCAAACTGATTGCAACAGCACATTAAAAAGCTTATCCATCACGATCAAGGTTTCATCTTTGGGATGCAAGGCTGGTTCAACATACCCAAGTCTATAAACGTAACCACATAAACAGAACCAAAGACAAAAAACACATGATTATCTCAATAGATGCAAAGAAGGCCTTTGACAAAATTCAAAGCCCTTTATGCTAAAAACTCTGAATAACCTAGGTATTGACAGAACATATATTAAAATAATAAAAGATATTTATGACAAACCCACAGTCAATATCATACTGAATGGGCAAAAACTGGAAGCATTCCCTTTGAAATCTGGCACTAGACAAGGATGCCCTCTCTCACCACTCCTATTCAATACAGTATTGGAAGTTCTAGCCAGAGCAATCAGGCAAGAAAAAGAAATAAAGGGTATTCAATTAGGAAAGGAGGGAGTCAAACTGTTTCTATTTGCAGATGACATGATTGCATATTTAGAAGACCCTATGGTCTTAGCCCCAAATCTCCTTAAGCTGATAAGCAACTTCAGCAAAGTCTCAGGATAAAAAATCAATGTGCAAAAATCACAGGCATTCCTATACACCAATAACAGACTTAAAGAGAGCCAAATCAAGAATGAACTGCCATTCACAATTGCTACAAAGAGAATAAAATACCTATGAATACAACTAACTAAAGAACGTAAAGGACCTCTTGAAGGAGAAGTATAAACCACTGCTCAATGAAATAAGAGAGGACACAAACAGATGGAGAAACATTCCATGCTCATGGTTAGGAAGAATCAATATCATGAAAATGGCCATACTGCCCCAAGTAATTTATAGATTCAATGCTATCCCCATCAAGCTACCAATGGCCTTCTTCACAGAACTGGAAAAAACCACCTTAAACTTCATATGGAACCAAAAGTGAGCCTGCATAGCCAAGTCAATTCAAAGCAAAAAGAACAAAGCTGGAGGCATCACACTACCTGACTTCAAACTATACTACAAGGCTACAGTAATCAAAACAGTATGGTACTGTTACCAAAACAGAGATACAGACCAATGGAACAGAACAGAGGCCTTGGAGGCAACACCACACATCTACAACCAAGTGATCTTTGACAAACCTGACAAAAACAGGCAATGGGGAAAGGATTCCCAGTTTAATAAATGGTGTTGGGAGAAATGGCTAGCCATGTGCAGAAGGCAGAAACCAGACCCCTTCCTGACACCTTACACTAAAATTAACTCCAGATGGATTAAAGCCTTCAACTATAAGATCTAACACCATAAAAACCTTAGAAGAAATCCTAGGCAAAACCATTCAGGACATAGGCATAGGCAAAGACTTCATGACTAAAACATCAAAAGCACTGGCAACAAAAGCCAAAATAGACAAATAGGACCTAATTAAACTCCAGAGCCTCTGTACAGTGAAAGAAATAATCATTAGTGAACCGGCAACCAACAGAATGGGAAAAAATTTTTTGCAATCTACCCATCTGAAAAAGGACTTATATCCAAAATCTACGAAGAACTAAAACAGTTTTACAAGAAACAAACCCATTCAAAAGTGGGCAAAGTCCATGAGACATTGCCCCCATCTCCCATTCTCTGTGGAGGGTAAGAGCCTAACTTTGAAATGTGAAAAGAGACAAGGAGCAAGGACAGATGTCTTAATCACATTGACCAACCTCTCCCACAAAGTCTTCCAGTATTTTCTTTTTTCTTTTCTCTCCACCCCCCCCCCCCGCCCCCCCCCACACACACATAGTCTCATTCTATCACCCAGGCTAGAGTGCAGTGGTGCAATCTCGGCTTACTGCAACTTCCACCTCCCAGGTTCAAATGATACTCCTGCCTCAGCTACCTGAGTAGCTGAGACTACAGGCATGTGCCACCAAGTCCAGCTAATTTTTGTTTAGTAGAGACTGCATTTCACCATGTTGGCCAGACTGGTCTCAAACTCCTGACCTCAAGTCATCTGCCCACCTCAGCCTCCCAAAGTGCTGGGATTACAGGTGTGAACCACCCCACCCAGTCTCTTCCAGTACTTTCTATTAGGTCACGCCAGCATTTATAAGTCCTCCTGCTTTTATTTCATCTGAGTTAAATCTCTCTCCCCCATTGGAATGGTTTTAAACATTCCTTGCCATTTTTAACAAGCATCCAATGAAATTTTTCTTTTACAACATTAAATTTAGTCATATGCATTATTAAAACAGATGAAAGTAGGATTAGTCTGGGAAATTCATTGCCACAAAATTTCAAATGTCAAAGAAATACTTATGGTTATAACACATACACACACACACACACACACACACAACCCAATACATTGCTCAAAGATGGAATATCATACATGTACAAGAGTATTTGAGAGTTAAAGAGGTTAATTTAATCCCGTTAGAAAGCTATCTTCTCCATTGTAGCAAGCTCTATTTCTTCTTCAATGCCCTGTAAGTATAGAGTTTCTGATAATAAACCACAAAACAAAGATCTGGATGGTTACTTAAAAGATGGTAGGGCTGCTGAGGTGTGAAGAGACTCAAAACTAAATAAATTTAATATGCTATAGTATGTTATATGTATTACGAATACATTTGCTTTTTTTAAAACTATACCCTACTTTTCTTTATGTGTGTTAAAGTAGATTTCAAAAATACAGACTATAGTGTGTGTGTGTGTGTGTGTGTGTGTGTGTGTGTGTGTGTGTTTCTTTTTAATGAGAAAATTATATCAAATAAGCAAATAAGGTAAGGTCAAAATGATGGTGGTATATACACACTTCTCTATCCTGTACAATTGTTAGTTGAGCCATAAACTTGCTTTACTCTTTACAGAAGAAAGACAAAGTGGGAAATACTAATTTCACAATTCACAGTATCTGGGACTTTAAAATACTCTAATTTCTCAAATAAACAACAAACAAAAATTACCATTCTTGTGTCAGAGATCTGAATGGAATTTATCTCCTGTGGCAGCATAAAGGAGACATGTAACAAGTAGCATTTTTACTCTCTTCCTTATAGTGATCATAACAATGAAATTCACAATCCTATTTGCAATCTACACCTCAAGGTAGAGAGTTAACTACTGTAACTTCATACTGGAACCAAAGGAGTATATTACCACTGTAGAGTTGTTTAGGATCAATTTAAGAAAAAATCCAAAGACATTGTCTTGGTAAATATTAAAGAAGAGTGAATACAAGTTTACAATCAATGAAAATGATCCAGGAAGGTTGTTGGTTGTTGTTATTGGGGAGGGGGTTTGCAAATATATGTTTCGGGTACATGAAAATATATTCATTAATATGTTGTTAACTGATAAGAAATGTGAGTCACATGTTCTTAGAAAGGAGAAAAGACAACCTAGGACCCAGGCTCTATAGTGAGATAGATAGAACACATGTGGATAGAGACATTATAGAAAGCTTATACTGTACCTATACACAATCACAACACAATTTTTAAATGCAAAACTGTGAGCACCTCAAGAAAATATTTTGCATTCAATTGTTTGCATTTCTTAGAGACTTGTTGGACATAAGCCAGTCTAATGTTAAGACACATTTACCAGAAACAATGACTATTGTGTTAGAGGAGTTGATCTAAACTTATTCTTAAAGAAAATGAGTTGATGGTAAGACTGGTAATCCATTAAAGTTATTCCGACTTTTTGTAATTAAAACTATGATATAGATAGTTTAAAGCATTGGTTCTGCAAGTATGAACCCTAGTCCAACAGCAACAGCATCACCTGAGAATTTGTTAGAAAGGCAAGTTCTTGGATGACACGCCAGATCAAATCTTCAGTTTTTGGTATAGAGTCTGGCCATCTGCATTTTAACAACCTCTCTGAGTGATTCTGATGTACTCTCAGGTTTGAGAACCTCTGTTTTTGAAAACATTTGTGCTGCCATCCTTTAGAAATACAGGACCAGAAAAGAGAAGGCAGGTCACTGGCTCACCTAGAGGATAACTGAGATATTATAAGGCACAAACTAAAAAATGTCATAGGATATTTTTACTTTACAGGGTCCTCAATAGCAAGGTCTTCCTAATAATAACATTTGGATTGTTTTTAAAAACAGCTCCCATAAGCATCAATAACAAGAGTCACACAGATTAACATGGAACTACTTTCTTTCCACATAGCCAAAGCTCAAGAGAAGTTTCACGAAACAATTATTTCCAGATTTCTTCAGAAGATGATAAAAATGTTAAGTGCTCAATATTAAGCACCTTAAAGTCCATCTTCTTTACCTACACATTTCTAACACTGAGTATTAAGATGTAACTAACCCTCATTAGGGAATATCTTAATAGCTGACATAATTTAGGAATAAGCGATTCATTGCCTACTAACTTTTTTCTGAATGGCAATGGCTTCTGGGAGAGTCAATAGAGAAAACAGTGAAGAACAAGCATTCTGGGGTCAAACTGCCTGGTTCTAATATGATTTCATCATTTATTAGCAGTGTAATGTTGTACAGTTAGCTCTATAGAACCTCAATTTTCCAAATTTATAAAATGGTGGTGATTATGAAGCATACAACTGATCCATGAAGCTCTGAGTATGGTAATTACAATGCAGAATAACCAAATACTAGATGTGAGCTGCCTTTTATTCCGTGTTTTTGAGCACTCACAACGTGTCACTATTTTTGCTGCCAAGAGCGCATAGACAAAGAGCCTAGCGGTGGGGAAAAGCATAGACACCAAAAATTTTATAAAGACAAGGACAGAGTACTTTATTATAAGACAACTCATTACAGTGAAAGGGTAAGAGAAGATTTCATGTATTTGGTGGTGCCTGAGAATTCAGGGATAAAAGGAAGACAGACAGTTAAAGATGCTGATAGGTCATTCCAGACAGTGGAAGTTTCATGCGAACTGGAATAGCAATTTTTATACTATACCAAACATTGGTTCTAGTTCAGCTTTCAATAACTCTAGACAATCCTCTCATGTTCCTTCAAAATGTGATTCTCTATGATTTCAAACATTCACTTTCATTTCCCTCCTGTCTCTGAGAATGCAGGGCTGATCTTCTTTCTAAAGCTGACCTCTTAAATTGTGCTTCTGAACTCAGCTCCAGCTTTTCACTGAACATCACTCACACATCATCAATTTTCTCTTAAACTTTTTCCTCACAGTAAGGTCTTCCCATGTACTTATGAAATGATCAGAAGCTCCTCATTAAGCAAAACAAAGCAATGACAATTATATAACACAGAAAGCCTTTCCTCTACATCTTTATCTTCTGAAGCTACTTCTTATTTACTCTCTGTTTGTCTCTCACTGTCAAAATAGTAACAGATAAACCGTTCACTGTTAACCTCTTTCAATAGTTTTGATTCTACCCAGTAACAGAGTTTTAACAACTGCCAGGGAGAATATGTTCGAAGGAGCAGCAGCTCGGTCCAAAACTCCTGCTACATTTCCTGTATACAACCTATTCTGACCTTTTGTTTATAGCTCTCAGACCAATGAGACTTCTCTTTCCTTTGTCCTGAATCTGGGCACCTCTTGTGTCCTCTCTGTCTATGCTACCGCTTCTTTACAGCTTGCTTTTATATTCATAGTTTCTATCTCAGCACAGAGGCCACTTTAGTAAAACCCTCTGGTCTCAAGTCTCTGAGATACAGTTGCTTATTTCCCATTGCCTGCTCGATTTTTATGTGATGCAGCACTTCAGACTCAATGTTCCTCAATTAATTGTCTTGTACCATTACTTTAAGGTATGCCTGATTTCTTTTCCTTCTTACTCTTTCACTGATGACACCTTTTCCATAAAGTCAATCCTTTCCCCACCTTTTCCTTTACTGTTTTCAGTCTCCCAGAATTTGCCGTTGGTGTTAGATTCACCTTGTGTGACACCTTGTCCATGTTCTCTGTCCACATTATCACATCACTGAAGCCCAGATCCAACATCATCTTTTCTATAATGCTTTCCCCAACTTGGATAATGAGTCTGAAGAAGTGCCACTATTTTTTGTCTATAAGGAAACCCTCTTTGGTCGGATGCGGTGGCTCACGCCTGTAATCCCAGCACACTGGGAGGCTGAGGCAGGCAGATCACGAGGTTAGGGGACTGAGACCATCTTAACTAATCCAGTGAAACCCTGTCTCTACTAAAAATACAAAAAATTAGCCAGGCATGGTGGCACATGCCTATAGTCCCAGCTACTCAGGAGGCTGAGGCTGGCAGATCATGAGGTTAGGAGACCGAGACCATCCTAGCTAATCTGGTGAAACCCTGTCCCTTGTAAAAATACAAAAAATTAGCTGGGCATGGTGGGTGGCACATGCCTGTAGTCCCAGCTACTCAGGAGGCTGAGGCAGGAGAATCACTTGAATCTGGGAGGTGCAGAATGCAGTGAGCCGAGATAGCATCACTGCATTCCAGCCTGGTGACACAGAGAGACTCTGTTTCAAAAAAAAAAAAAAAGAAAAGAAAAGAAAAGAAAGACCCTCTTCCAGTTATTTTGTATTCTCTGGACTGTCAATGAGGCTTCTTGAAAACAGAGGTACTTATATTGCTGTCTTCCTGAGCACCCTCTCTTCCACATAGTAATCTGTCATAGCACTTAGGTTGGTAACGTGGAAGATACAACACATGTAAAGTTTTTCATCCAGAGGAGACACATCTGAGGCTATTACCTTATCAGACAGCTGACAAATTTGAATAATGGACTATCGATGAAATAGTATATTGTCAAGGTAAAATTTCCACATTTTAATAACTATACTGTGGTTATAAAGGAAATGCTTACTGAGGTATCTTATGTAAAGGAGCACTATATCTCCAAGCTACTCTCAAATGACTAATAAAAAATTTATATACATATTTATAAAAATAATCATAAAGTTAATATAAAAACTCTTAACTAACAGTGAAGCTGGGTAAAGGTTGTATATAGGACTTTTTTGTACTATTCTTGATATTTAAAAATATTTTTTCTTAACAAGTTGAGAAATTAATAATAAAAATCAGCTGGTTTATTGTATTTATATCCGTAGATACGAAATCTGTATTCCCCAGTGATAACAGTGGTGTACGCATTTTGCATTTCTAGACTATATTCCTCCTATTAAAATATTCTTCTCGAACTAAGTTTGACATTTATGACCCTTTGAAAATTATCAAAAAATTTTCATCAAATTAGTATCAAATACTGACAAAACCCCAAAGAATAACGAATAAAACTAGTGAAGAAAACTTACTTTTTCTCAATAAAATATTTGTCAAGCAAATACATTGATCCTTCTTATACAAATGGATACAATTAGTCATGGTGCCTGATAAATACTATATGCTTTGTGTAAACAACTTCTCAATATCTCATAGAAACTTGTACAGTTTTTTTTTTTAGTTTAATTAAAACAAATAAACTGTCATTCTAAAAAACATGCAGAGGGAAAAAAAATACTAACAGTAACTTTCTAAATATTTTGAAAAAATCAACAAAACATAAAATTTGTGGCCATCCAACATATACTATATGTAATATTTTTCATTAATATTCATAATTTCTTTTGGTTCAAAATCAAAATCATACATTTTTCTTATGTTTGCCCACACATATGCAGCCACATATGACTCTGTAAAAGCTTAGTTAGACCAAAGGAAGATATATAAATGAAGCTGTTGAATGTACAATGCCATGTTCCATGACATTTTATCAGGGTAGGATGTATTTCATCATATGTGTATGAGTATGTGTATGTGTATGTATGTGTGTGTGTGCGTGTGTATTATCCAATGAGCATTATTTTTTTAAACATCTTTAATTATTCTGACTCTCCTTTTTCACTTTCTCTTTTATCTACATAATTGATATCATACCATAAGAAACATGAACCTTTATCTGGAAGTCCATATGAAACCAAGGAATAAACTAATGAGAATCTTATAAAACTATTATTTTGAAGATTATATCAAAATTAATTATCTTGAATCAACCCCCTTGACCTGAGCAATGTGCAATACATTAGCTTCATATGTTTTATTTCATCTTTATTATT
Source organism: Sapajus apella (assembly GCF_009761245.1). Lineage (NCBI taxonomy): Eukaryota > Metazoa > Chordata > Mammalia > Primates > Cebidae > Sapajus > Sapajus apella. Next base: position 3,276,682 of record NW_022436995.1, read on the forward strand.
CATGGTAACAAAATAGTCATAACTGAAATTTATCTGACCTGGAAAACATTTCCTTATATGAACATTGTGCACATTTCTACTCATCCATTTTTGTAAAGATAATCATTTCTCATTTAATAGGGCTTTGCAGCAAAGTCAAAACCTACCCGCTTGGCAACTCATCCTGAACTTATAAAAAGATTTTTTTTAGTATACTTGAAAACATCATTCTAAAACCACAACTTTAAACACTGAGCATTTTGAGGCAATAGCGTCATGAATTTACACTACTGAACAGCACAGTCAGGCGCTGGATTCCTTCTGATTATGACAAAAACACTTTCTTTTCTTCACTAAATGGCTACAGGCAGTCATGCATTTTTTAGTTTGTGTCAGTTGCTTTTGGTTTTGGTCACTTTCTTGACTAACAACTATCAGCTCTATTCCTTATAATCATCATAGGGTTAGTACAAAACCTTTATTCCTTTCCTTATTTGCTACACTGCCTCTTTTATGAGAGATGTATACGAACTTTATCACATGCAGTTGCTGTCTCCTTTTTCATAGTTATATTACTGTTACATTTGTTTTCTTTTGTTGTTTTCCAATTCTTAGTTGTGTCCTACTGGGCTCAGTATGACTGTTACATATCAGTGATGTTATTTTACATTTTCCAGATAATGGGAGTTAACCCAAGGTAGAAGCTGTAACTAATTTACTTATACCTAGCCATGTTCTAAGAACATTTTACCAAGCTTTCATATTTATTGTTAATATGGCGCATCCTGAAGAATAAAAAACACAAAGAAGCAATGATAATATCCAGATGAGAAAACAAGTCAAAGCCAGAGCTGATACTGATGAAAAAAAAAAGCACGATAAATTCTATATATTTGGCAGTGGTAAGTCATACATTACACATTAAACGTTACAGCAACCAAAATAATAAGGAAAACATGGTCAATTATAAAACTGACTGTTTTTGCAGATAAAAAAACAAGTTGTACAAGAGAAGTACAACTGTATTTTATGGTCCTCAGAAAAATGGTAAAGACAGAGTATTGAACACTGTCTTACAACAAACAAGAAAAAATTTGGAGAACTATTCATTTAAAAATTGCTTAGTGTAAGCTTAAAACATCAGGCCAAGAGAAATTCAGCAAAAATAATTCTAAATATATGAGGGATGAGGAAATATGATATAATATGATAGGATACGTCAGGGACAGATTTTAGTGCATTGAGGCCAGTTGTTCTGAACAAAAGGTAAGCATCAGACCACAATGTCTGAATTATAGTGATGCCAACTATGTTATTTTAGAGTAGAGAGTGGGAATCTAGATTTTTCAGGTATATTGAAGATTCTGATTCATGTTTCAGAATGAGATCTACTGACCTAGAAGCATAGTTGAAAACATATAGTACACGCTCTCCTCCACATATACTGATATTCTGAATTGAGGCTTTTAAAGATATTTGTAGCAATAACCGAGTTTATGCTCCCTGACAAGTAACTATAGGGAAACTAATCTGAAATGACAATTAACTGCAGAACCATATGCTTCAACAGTCAGTCAAGCTGAGACAGCCTCCCATAAAAACCACGAAGCTAAAATCTCTCACAAACTCGTTAGAATGGCAACATATCAAAGAAAACATCCGTATCCAATTTTTGAAATACAAATCCAATTTAGACATCAGGACAGCACAACCCAACAACCTATGTACCTGTTTTTTCCTTCTCAAATTTAGGGGAAAATTATTAAGAAAAAACGGAAATAGCTTCATGAACACATTTTTCTCTAGAAAAGTAAAATAATCTTTCAAAAATAAATTCTTGGAAAAAATGTTGTTGACTACTCACCACAGCAAATATATAACATTTCCTTTTCTACTTTCTATACCTATAACCATTACTGAAAAATGATCCTAACAGTCCTTCCTCTCCAGGCTTGATAACACCTACAATTGATTCTGGACATAGTTCTTCAGGAAACTACTTGTATTTGGCCAGCACTTGGCATGCCAGAGACCTCTCTGGGCTTATTCTTCCTATCTAACTGAAATTTTATATCCTTTGACCAACATCTCCCCTGTATTCTCCATGCCCCCTTCTCTTGTAACCACTATACTTTCTGTTTTAAAAGCACAACCTTTGTGGATTCCACATGGAAGTGGGAAGAAAAAAAAAGTAAACAAGGATGGAAGGAAGAAAGGAAGGGAAGAAGAAAGGGACAAAGGAAAAAAAGCTCTCTGAACATCAACAGTTACTTAATCTTCACTTGACAAATACTCCTTAGTAAAATACCCTTAATAATTGACAGATTGCTTGGGTGATATTTTTAGTCATTTAAAGAAGACATGGATAATGTATTATGTTGATAATTTCTCATTAATAGATTGAGAGATCCACAACTACTTACTTCTCAAAACACGGAGCCATACATTTTTGTCCTTTATTCCAACATTCCTGTTTACAAAATTGAGCAAAACCCAACCATTGTAGAAATGTTATTACTTCAATCTTTTACATATCAGAGAAATTCAGAATGGAATTATATTTTTATTAAGTATTCCCTCATTCTGAACATTATTTGAGCCACAAGCTAGGATGAAATAATATTGGAATGCAGGCAAATCAAATATAAAAAATACAGATAACTTCTGATAGCATTGTTTAAAATCTGGCAATAAATTTTAGTGATAAGAACAGCCAAATTATCCCTTTGCACTTACTTTTACTTTAGAAAGACACTTATTGAATCCAAATGTCAGTAGTTATATGGTAATAAACAGTTATAGGCTGTGTTGACAAAAATATGAATGTTGTCAAATATGCTGTGTTACTGGGTTCAGCTGTTTTTCTCCTAATTTCTATTTGCAGTCCACCTGAAATTCAGTAAAATAGAATGAGCAAAGTATAGGGAGGTGAAAGTTAACACTTTGTCTAATTCAATTTAACAGACACTGAATGTCAACTACATAATTCAGGCATTAGTGGGATATAGTTCTGTCTTTACAGATAGAGCAGAAAAATGATTTTAAAATAAAGTTGGACATGCTAGAGACTAAGACTAGTAAAAATAAGTTTATATTTCGTTTATGTTTAATTCAATTATTTCGAGACGACTTATCTATTCAATTTATAACACAAAATCAAGCTAATTTTCTTCTACAGAGACTTTGGAAAGGTTTTACTTCAATGAGAAAATATAATTCTTGGCTGTCAATTAAAGGTACTTTCTAGAAAAGAAATCTTGAAATATATATGAGGTTGTTTTGAGTTATTTTGTTATTAATGAATATTAATTAAGAACATGGCCACTTAATATGCAACAATCTCTCTGTTGCTCTGTGATGCTTTGTGTATCCTTCCTTACATGCCTTTATCTTTTCTTCCAGAATCTGTTCTTCTTATCTTCAAATCTATACTTGAGCCTACTGGTCACACTCAGTAAAAGCCGTGGCCTCTGACTTCACTAAAACAGCATTAAGAATAAATCCCCAAAGTGAATTCCATATCAAGTCAAAGCTCATTCAGAGTTTCACCTCTTTCTAACCTTGCTATCGTGCCTCAGAATGAGCCATTCTTTGTCCTACTGCTATTGTACCTGGGCCTGGATCTACCATGCTGCAGCATTCTGCCCATTTCCACTCTGATTTTGAATCTTCATCTTATTGCTGATTACTTAACTCAAGCTTTTGCAAGTGCTCATGTATCTGTCATATCAAAACCCATTCTTTCACATATCCTACTTTTACTTTTATTCAGGGTCAAATTCTTCAGATCGTCCATCTTCGCAGTCTTTATTTCTCAAATACTAGTTTCTTCCACAATCAGTGAAAATGTGGCTTCTTACCCGCCTCTTTATGTTACAGTCTACCAGTGGCATCATTTCCAGGTTTTAGTTTTCATCTACCTTAACTCATTCTGGCATTTTACATTGCTGACCATACCTTCATTTTTAAAATTTCCTTTAAAAATATTTAAAATAGTATTATATTCTGGTTCTCATTTTACTTCATAAACACCTCTTTCTCAATTAAAAAAATGTTTTTGCTCTTAAATGTATACATTTTTCAAATGTTCATTTCCAGGTCATTTATACCATATTATCTTTAGCCTATAGATGATGAAACAGAAATGCAGAACAACTTAATGAAAAGATGTTTCTAAATATCCAAAGTATCAAGCTTATAAAAATCAACTATTTTCCAATGAAGTAATATTTTAAATATGATGTCACACAACTATTTTTGTAAACCTATATATTACCAACTTCTAAACTTCTGACATCTAAACATACGACATCTGTGCCTTTTTTTTTTTCTCCAAGGTCAGGAAAACTAGGCAGAGAATTTGGACACATGTGCTTTTGGAAAAACAAAACATGAACACTAGAGTATATTCATCTAAGAAATACTATTATGAGCTTATTTTTGGAAATGGCATGTTTCCTAAATAAAATGGCTGAATTACACACAACCATATATCATATATTAACTGGTAAGTATGAGTGTTTCCTAAATTATCACTGGAAAAATACATATCCACTATCATATTATTTTTAGTATGCAGTGATTAAGTTTAGTAATATGCAATTAAGACATATCCAATTAGGGAAGAAAGAATTGTGAATTATTGCTTGATTTAAATTTCTTCATCATTTTCTGATTGAGCCACTTGTCAATAATGGTTTCTGTGCTGCTGATCTGTTATGTTGTAAAATTATGCTACTGTTAGCACCTTTACCATGTAAATATATCAGATTATAAGTCTTTCCATATTTTGTTACCTTTCTTGCTCCTCAAAATTAAGAGACAGCAAAAGCTCCATTAACTATAGGACCTCAAGGGAGTATCAAATTTATGATGGAAAAATAAACTAACCTAAGATATTCAGTTATGTTTTATTTTACTCACTTATGAAATTTGAGTTCTCTGTATTCTATCATCATTGTTCTTCAAATACTCATACAAGGCTAGCCTATCTCAGTACAAATACATTCTGTTCAAAGTATAATGAACTGCATTTCCATTTCTGACTTTTCTGGGGTCACTGGCAGCTGATCAACATTCCCATAGAGAGAAAAGAAAAACCAATGAGATTTTTTTAAGTCCTTTTTGAAAGTGTCAGATATCAGTTCAGGCACCCTGAACTTGAGAGATCAAATTCCAGAGAAAGAAAAAAAAAAGCTTCACATATTATAGCTACTTTTCTTTCAAGTCATTGCCTATTTCAGGTATACTGAAAAATCCAGCAAAATTCTGCAGTGAATGTCCCAGAGTATTCGACTGGAAACACTGCAGGGTTATGTCCTAGGAATAGGGCAAATAGCAGACAAATACAGCATTACCAAGCCTGTCTTCGATATGCTTAGCCCCTGATTGGAATCAAACAATTAGACTGTACTTTGTCTGCCTAACATAAAATCATATAAACAAAGAAAAGAAAAATATTTCTGAAGAAAGATAACCTAATCCTGAGCCAGGTTTTCATACAAAATAATGGCAGGCAGTAAAAAATAAGACTTTTCAGGAGAGAAGGCAAAGAAAAATAGAGCAAAAGCAACAGACCACACAGATGATCAAAACAGGAGTTGTCAGATAAAAATAGTAAAATAGCTATCAACAGAAATGCTTAAGAACATAACAAACAAACCTGGGAAATACTAAATGAAAAATGAAAAATTTTGCCAGATAATTAGAACCTATGAAACTAAATCAAACGTGAAGTTTACAATGAAAAAAAATTAAATAAGCGAAATGAAGAATTCAATAAATGTGTCTAGTAGCAGATTAGAAGCAACAGAATACAAGGCTCATGGACAAGATGATGGGGCAATGAGCAATATGTAGACTGAAGCACAGATAGTGGAGAACAAGGAGGAAAAATTAGGAAAGAGCTTAAAATATATAAAACTCAGTGAAAGGTCTAACATAAGTAAAAATTGAATTAATGAAGGAGACAGGAAAAAGAATGAGAAAACGTTAATATCCTCAGAAATCCCGGCCAAAGATTTTCTAAAACTTACACAATTGTAATCCACAGATTCAAGAAGCTCATAAATATCCAAGCACAATAAACACACAAAAAATCCACATTTAAGCACTTACTATAAAATGTCTAAAGATACAAAGAAACTCTTGGAGAAGCAGCTAGGGCCTAGATGGATGGGGTGGAGGATATAAAGCTATATAAAAATATACACTTAAAAATACTATAAATAAATAAAAATGTAAACCTGAAATATGCAGTTATACTTAGTGAAAGGGAAAGGAAAAAGTACACTACACCATATTCTAGGAAGAAGTTCTTCATGTTCAACTAACCCATAGGAAGTCAAGATAAAGAAAACAGAAATAAAAAACAGAGAATATAAAACAAAAGGAAAATTGCAGACAAGCTCTAATATTTCAATAATTATACTCAGTGTAAATGACCTAAAGACACCAATTGAAACAAATTGGCAGAATGAATTTTAAAAACATGACTCACCTATATACTATCTATAAGAAATTCATTTGAATATAATGATATAGGTAGGTTAAAAGTTAATATATATATAAAACATGCAAACAACCATCAAAAGTAAGCAGGGTGGATAGATAATGCAGATGTTAGAGCAAAGAAAAGTGCCAGATTCAAAGAGGGACATAGAAAATGACAAAAGATCCAGCCACTAAAAAGTCACAGCAATTCTAAATCTGTATATACCCTCCCCACTCCCCCCCGCAAAAAAAGTAGAAAATATTGAAGCAGAAACAGAACTGAAAGGAAAAATAGACAAATCTAAAATTATACATGGAGATTTTGGCATTTTTTTTTAATACTTTAAGTTCTGAGGTACATGTGCAGATTGTACAGGTTTGTTACACAGGTATACAAGGGCCATGGTGGTGGTTTGCTGCATCCATCGTCCTGTCATCTACATTAGGTATTTCTCCTAATGCTATCCCTCACCAATGCCCCCACCCCCTGCTATCCCTCCCCTAGCCCCAGACCCCCCAGGCCCCAGTGTATGATGTTCCCCTCTCTGTGTCTATGTGTTCTCAATTTTCAACACCCACTTATAAGTGAGAACATGCGGTGTTTGGTTTTCTGTTCTTGTGTCACTTTTCTGAGAATGGTGGTTTCCAGTTTCATCCAGGTCCCAGCAAAGGACATGAACTCATCCTTTCTGATGGCTGCATAGTATTCCGTGGTGTATATGTGCCACATTTTTTTTATTCAGTCAATCATTGATGGGCATTTGGGTTGGTTCCAAGTCTTTGCTATTGTAAACAGTGCCGCAATAAACATATGTGTGCATGTGTCTTTATAATAGAATGATTTATAATCCTTTGGGTATATATCCTGTAATGGGATTGCTGAGTCAAATGGAATTTCTATTTCTAGGTCCTTGAAGAATCACCACACTGTCTTTCCCAATGGTTGAACTAATTTGCACTTCTACCAACAGTGTAAAAGCATTCCTCTTTCTCCACATCTTCTCCAGTATCTGTTGTCTCCTGATTTTTTTCATGATCACCATTCTTACTGGTGTGATGTGGTATCTCAATGTGGTTTTGATTTGCATTTCTCTAATGTCCAGTGATCTCTTTTTCATATGTTTGTTGGTTGCAAAAATGTCTTCTTTTGAAAAGTGTCTGTTCATATCCTTTGCCCACTTTTTGATGGGGTTGTTTTTTTCTTGTAAATTTGTTTAAGTTCTCCATAGATTCTAGATAGTAGCCCTTCATCTGATGGATAGATTGCAAACATTTTTTCCCATGCTATTGGTTGCTGGTTCACTCTATTGATATTTTCTTTGGCTGTGCAAAAGCTCTTAAGTTTAATTAGATCCCATTTGCCTATTTTGGCTTTCGTTGCCTTTGCTTTTTGTGTCTTAGTCATGAAGTGTTTGCCCATAGGTAAAGTATTTTGCCTAGGTTTACTTCTAGAGTTTTTATGGTGTTAGGCCGCATGTTTAAATCTTTAATCCATCTAGAGTTAACTTTTGTATAAGGTGTAAGGAAGGGATCCAGTTTCAACTTTCTGCATACAGCTAGTCAGTTTTCCAAGCACCATTTATTAAATAGTGAATCCTTTCCTTATTGCTTGTTTTTATCAGGTTTGTGGAAGATCTGATGGTGGTAGCTGTGTGGTGTCCTCTCTGAAGTCTCTGTTACGTTCTATTGGTCTATATCTCTGTTTGGTACCAGTACCATGCATTTTTGATTAAAGTAGCCTTGTATATAGTTTGAAGTCAGGTAGCATGATGCCTCCAACTTGTTGTTTTTTTTGTTTTGTTTTGTTTTTGCTTAGGATTCTCTTATGAAGAGAAGCAAGAGAGCTATGCAAGCTCTTTTTTGTTTTCATATGAAGTTTTAAGTGGTTTTTTTCAATTCTGTGAAGAAAGTCATTGGTAGCTTGGTGGGGATAGCATTGAATATATAAATTACTTTGAGCAGTATGGCCATTTTCACAATATTGATTCTTCCTAACCTAATACAAGAGCACCCAGAGACATAAAGCAAGTTCTTGATGACAATCAAAGAGACTTAGACTCCCACACAATAATAGTGGGAGACTTTAACAACCCACTCTCAATACTAAACAGAGACAGATCAACAAGACAGAAAATTAACAAGGATATCCAGGACTTGAACTTAGATCTGGACCAAGTGGACCTAATAGACATCTACAGAACCCTTCACCCCCAAAACAGAGAACATACATCGCACTTATTCTAAAATTGACCACATAATTGGAAGTAAAACACTCCCCAGCAAATGCAAAAGAATTGAAATCAAAGCAAACAGTCTGACAGACCACAGTGCAATCAAATTAGAACTCAGGATTCAGAAACTCACTGACAACCGCACAACTACATGGAAACTAAATAACCTGCGCCCGAATGACTACTGGATAAATACTGAAATGAAGGCAGAAATAAAGATATTCTTTGAAACCAGTGTGAATGAAAACACAACATAACAGAATATCTGGGACACATTTAAAGCAGTGTCTAGAGGGAAATTTATAGCACTAAATGCCCACATGAGAAGCGAGGAAAGATCTAAAATCAACACCCTAATGTCACAATTAAAAGAACTACAAAAGCAAGATCAAACAAATTCAAAGGCTAGCAGACAACAAGAAATAACTGAGAGAAGAACTGAAGGAGACAGAGAAACACAAAAAAAATACCCTTCAAAAAAATCAATAAATCCAAGAGCTCGTTTTTAAAAAAGATCAACAAAATGGATAGACTTCTAGCCAGACTAATAAAAAAGAAAAGAAAGAAGATTCACATAGATGCAATAAAAAAGATAAAGGTGATATCACCACCAATCCCACAGAAATACAAACTACCATCAGAGATTACTACAAACACCACTATGCAGAGAAACCAGTAAATCTAGAAGAAGTGGATAAAAACACTTACACCCTCCCAAGACTAAACCAGGAAGATGTTGAATTCCTGAATAGACCAATAACAAAGATAAGGCAGCAATTAATAGCCTACCAACCAAAAAAAGTCCAGGACTAGATGGGTTCACAGCCAAATTCTACCAAAGGTACCACGAGGAGCTGGTACCATTCCTTCTGAAACTATTCCAAACAATACAAAAGAAGGAATCCTCCCTAACGTATTTTATGAGACCAACATCATCCTGATACCAAAACCTGACAGAAAGTCAATGAAAAAAGAAGCTTTCAGGCCAATATACATGATGAACATTGATGCAAAAATCTTCAATAAAATACGAGCAAACTGAATCCAACAGCACATCAAAGAGCTTATCCATAGCCATCAACTCGGCTTCATCTCACAGATGCAAGGCTAGTTCAACATCCACAAATCTGTAAATGTAATCCATCACATAAACAGAACCAAAGACAAAAGTGGAGAAGGCCTTTGACAAAATTCAACAGCTGTTTATGCTAAATTCTCTCAAACTAGGCATCAATGGATCGTATCTCAAAATAATAAGAGCTATTTATGACAAACCCAAAGCCAATATCATACTGAATGTAAAAACTGGAAGCATTCCCTTTGAAAACTGGCACAAGACAAGAATGCTCTCTCACACCACTCCTATTCAACATAGTATTGGAAGTTCTGGCTAGGACCATCAGGCAAGAGAAAGAAATAAAGGGTATTCGAATAGGAAGAGAGGACGTCAAATTGTCCCCGTTTGCAGATGACATGACTGTATATTTAGAAAACCCCGTTGTCTCAGCCCAAAATCTTCTTAAGCTGATAAGAAACTTCAGCAGCCTCAGGATACAAAATCAATGTGCAAATATTGCAAGCATTCTTGTACACCAGTAATAGACAAACAGAGAGCCAAATCATGAGTGAACTCCCATTTACAATTGCTACAAAGAAAATAAAATACCTAGGATTACAACTAACAGGGGATGTGAAGGACCTCTTCCAGGAGAACTACTAACCACTGCTGAAGGAAGTAAGAAAGGACACAAACAGATGGAAAAACATTCCATTCTCATGGTTAGGAAGCACCTCTCTTTAAATTGATGTAAAAACCGGATAGTCAATCAACAAAGATATTATAGAACTCAACTAATAGTATCAAATCAACATTTATAGACCATTATCCGCAAAACAGAAGAATGCTTACTCTTCTCAAATGCCCATGGAACATAAAATAGACCATATGCTTCTTAAAACCAAACATTGAACATATTTTTAAAAAACTGAAATTGTACAGCGTGAGTTCTCTAACCACAATAGAATTAAAAGAGAAATATGTGACAGAAAGATTATGGGAAAATCTCCAAACACTTGGAAACTGAACAACACTCTTCTAAATAATCTATGGGTCAAAGAAGAAGTACCAAGGGAAATTAAAAAACAAACACACTGAACTGAATGAAAGTAGAATGTATCAAAATTTGTATGACAGCTAAAGAAGTGCTGAGAGGGAAATTTGCACTACTAAGTGCATACAGCAGAAAAGATGAAAAGTCTCCAGTAAATTATCTAATTCTCACTTCAAGAAGCTAAAGAACAGCAAAATAAAACTGACACAGTGAGTTGTAAAGTAAAAATAAAAGTAATTCAGTGTTATGGACTGAACACATGTGTTCTTCCAACATTTCTTTTGTTGTAACCCTGCTTCCCCACCCCAACCCATTTGTGATAGATCAGAACATGGGGCTTTTCGGAGGGAATTAGGACTTGACAAAATTATCAGAGTGGAGAACTCACAAGTGAGATTAGCACCCATGAAAGAGTAACAGAGAGAGCTTGCTTTCCCTCTGTGCTTTCTTGCATGAGAAGATATGAAACGTTTGCAGTATGCAGCCCAGAAGTGTGTCCTAACCAGAACTCAGCCATGCCAACACACTGATCTTAGACTTCCAGGATCTAGAACTGTGAGACATAACTTTTTGCTGTTTATAAATACCCAGTGTATGGTATTTTTGTTATATGGACATGTGCTAAGATATTCAGAATCTAAATTCTGATCCAAATGAAATTAAGACACAGCCAATAACAAAAATATCATTGGAAAACCCATGTGTTTGAAACTTAATAAAATTCTAAGTAATCCTTGGGTCAAAGAAAATAAATTACAGTGAAAATAACAAAGTATTTCAAACTAAATAATAAACTTACTACATATCAAAAGTTTTGGGATACAGTTAATAGTCTATCTAAAGGAACATTTATAGTCTTAAAAAACTACATTAGGAAAAATAGAAAAGAATGAAATCAATAATCAAATCAGTGCTTTAAGAATTAATAATTACCACTTGAAATCTAATGATACAGAGGGAAGGAAATAAGGACTGAAATCATAATAGAAAACACATGTACCACAAGAGGAAATCAAGAAAACCTAGAATTCAAATGTTGGTTCTTTAAAATAACCAAGGAATCTGAATGACCTCTAGCAATATTAATAGAGAAAAACTGAATGATATTGACACAGATGATCAATATCACAGTCTGGTCTCACTACAGATTACAAAAGTGGTTTGTTGGAACCACGTCATTCTTGCTCATGACAGCAGATTACATGCACGTCTTTCCAATGACAAAACTTGGATGTTGACCATCATCTAATTACACACACCATGAAAATTGGTAAATACACTAAATCACGTCTTCCCCCTGCCCCCCAGAAAGCTGGTTTACCAGAACATCCTGGACCTCCTTTCCCCCAAAATTAAAAAGATAATTACAGGAATTATAACAACTTTATATTAATAAACTTGACAACTTAATTGGCATATTCAGATTCCTAGAAAAACAAAACTTAAGATGTAAAAAAATGTTTATTTCTAAACATTTGACTAGTCTTATATTTATTATAAAAAGGAAATCTAAAATTGCCAATCTTTGTACAAAGCAATCTGTAAGCCAGATGGCTTCTCCTGAAAGTTATTTAAAACAGTTAAAAGAGAAAATAACACTGATTTTACATAAACTTTAAGATAGCAGAAAAAAATATATCCTGATGTTTTTAAATTAATTACCCATTTAATACTAAAATATAGTTTGTATACACTGAAATGTTCAATGTACTTAAATGCATAATCAGTTTTAACCATTGCGATTATAAACTTTCAATGAGTAAGTTTTTTTTAAGCAGTCACTAATTCATAGTTAATCTTAACATATTATTTTGGCTAAGATGTATTTGAATTACTGGGCTGATGATTTTCATTTTCATACAGTTTTCAGATAAGTATATTTGTTGAGTCAACAAAGTAAAAAGAAGTTTCTTTGATAACTAAAATAAGAAATTATCCTATGGAATCCAGAAGAGAAACAATTTAAGAATTACATTTGATTAAATCTATTTAGAAATAATTGGAAGCATTCAGAATGAGCACTGACATTGGAAGAGTTTGGACAGAATTCAAAGAGAAACAGAAAAATACAGCAAACAGAAAATTTGTCAGGTTGCTAATTCAATTAAAAATTTTATGTAAAATGTCATGCAATTCAAAATTGCAAAAATAACTTCTAAGCATTATTTTTAAACCATAGAACAAAATGTATACTTTTTTTTGAAAAGATTCTATTATTAAAGACAGAAGTTAAACATAGATGCTTTTTATTTTAAAGCATTAGCAACAGCTTCTAATACTTCATAAATAGGAAAATGAAGTTGAAAAAAACTAGTTAATATCAGCATTTGGGGCAGCAAATGAAAGAGACACTTTATTTCTGAATACATAGACTCATTTTTCAAAGCCCAGCAAATTGGCACCTTCCTCTGAGGAATTTTCTCTATCTTCCTAATCAGAATTAATTGTTTCTTCATCTGAGATTTGAACAACACATTGTCTGTGATTCTACTGTGAATTTATTTTTTGTATGCCATATGGAGAGAGTTGCCCTGATTGTTTGCCACATAAGTGTTATGAATTCTGTGGCCTCAGGGACATCACCCTTGTAGCAACTGATACAAATCAAGCATAGAGTAGAAAATTTAAAAATACCTATTATAGCATCACTCACATACATGAGTTTCTGGTTTAATATCCTGAGGTAAATAACCAATACATAATTTTTTAGAATACAACTTCATTAGGAAATTAGTGCTCTTCAATAATTATATGTTAATACATATAAGTTTGTAAAGATATGTGTTCTCTTGTATTTGTAATGGGCATGGACCAAGGAGCATTTTGCTCTTACAGAATTATAGATGGTTGGCTGGGCATGGTGGCTCATGCCTGTAATCCTAGCAGTTTGCGAAGCTGAGGTGGGTGGATCACTTGAGGTCAGGAGTTTGAGGCCAGCCTGGCTAACATGGTGAAAACCTATCTCTACAAAAATACAAAAAATTAGATGGGCATAGTGGCACATACCTGTAATCCCAGCTACTTGGGAGGCTGAGGCATGAGAATCACTTGGACCCGGGAGGCGGAGGTTGCAGTGAGCCAAGATCATGCCACTGCACTCCAGCCTAGGGTACAGAGTGAGGCTCTGTCTCACAAAAAAAAAAAAAATTATAGCTGGTTACAGCACATCTGTCTCAAAGTTTATGTACTGCAGTTTTTTAGTATTAGAGAGAAGTAAGCAGAGGCCTATTTACATATCCATGGTGTGAGAACTAATTTAAGGCAAAACCAGAACCAGACCACAGATATCTTACCCTATAGACTATTTAGCTCAAATTAAATGTGGTAAGCCTGTGAATCTGGGAATTAGGTACCTGCTATAACAAATGTAAAAATGTTTAATTATGCATTTTCATATTAGAATCCATTATCTTGGCACTGTTTTACAACTGTAGGATATGCAAAAAAATAAATAAATAAAGACTGTGGACTGTCTCAAACTAAAGAATTTAGAAATTTTAATATTTTAATAAAATCCCTTTTTTCTGGACACTAACCAGTATTGACTTTCAGAGCACTACTATAATTTTCAAAATAAAATAGAAACATTTCCTTTGGCTAGAGTAAATATGACATGGGAGATTCCATTTACTAAGTAGGAAAATTTGAAAGTTTTAATAAAAGAACCATATATAACTAAGCTTCCTGAATATCACTGCATAAAATTAAAAGATTTTTCAGTATCTTAAATTTTTCATTTGAAACTATTGATAATTCTTCACAAATTATTTTAATGAACAAAGATAAATTAGATGTGTATACAAAAGGGAACTGAACTCCAGAAATTCAGATGAGAACTACTGAATTTGATAATTTTTAGATTTTATATGGCCTTGATTAATTTTTAAGAGATAATAATGAAACCATTTTTTGAGTAACAAAATAATATAATAAAATTCCCTCTGGTGTTTTGGGGAGGTGTAATTACTACAGAATATTAAATTGGGAAAAGAGAAATAGAGCACTTAATCTGCATGAATAATTGGGACACCTGCACACAGCAGACAGTTCTGCTTTTGGGGAATGTGAAGCCACTGGTTTTCTACAATTTTAGCCATCATTATTATAATTTTAATAATGAAAGATTATGTAACAAAACTACTGATGACTAAAAATTAAATGTGATAAATCTAAATTCTTGGGAAGAACTACACTGGCCCGGTAACTGAAAATTCACCACTAATTTATATTCAGAAATGCATCATGGGCTAAATTTGATCAATTCATTCTGGAAAATTGCCAATTAACTCTGGTCAGTCTAATAGCTTCAGATATACAGTTTTCAACAAAAACAGTGAACGCACATTTATAAGCATACACTGTTTTTTCTTGCTTATACTGAATGTTTTAGTTTTACAGATGTTTTGTATCTTTGTCTTTAGCGATACCATTGCTCTTCCAGTAACTAAGAATTCTTTAAAAGTTTTATACACTCATTTTTTAGAAAGCCAGTGAAAGTCAGTCTTATCAAGTTCTTCATAAAATAATGATATTTAGAAAATAATAAACTGTAAACACTGTATTAGTTAGAACTTGACATTAAGATATGTCCACCATTATTGGAGGAAAAATGCTGATTAAGAAAACAGAATTTCCTCCAATTAAAAGATATTGTGTATTAGGAAAAGAAAACAATGTTACTAAGAAAAAAGTCTGAAGACTCAGTATTGTTGAGATTCTTTTTCATGAGTACAAAAAGAAGGGATTCACAATATAAAAAGAATCCCTAGTAAGTCTTTAGCAATGCAGGAATAGAGGAAATAGTCAAGGACCATTGTTAATTCAAATATTTGGGAGAAAATTAAATATTTGTAAAAATTTGGCTAAAATTTGAAAGGCTCCTTGCCTAAGAAAATGGCCCTGAAAACTTACTGTGTGGTCTTTGAATCCCAACTCTATTATTCAAATAAGGCTTGCTTTTGGTAAATCAATGCTCTCTCTTCTGTTTTACTTTTAAAAAATGGGAATAGTAATGTTTTTTACCTCAAAACTACTGAGATTATTAAAAAGTTAATGCATATAGTGTTCCCAGTAGCCTGGTACACAGTAAGAGTTCAGTCAATGTTAGTTATTACTATTCTCTAAACATGCTGGTACACTCAAAAACTTTTAACCATAAAACTTAGGAATTGTAAGTTGTTTTGTAATAAGCATAAAGATCACTTAAAAATATTAGCAGTGCTAATATTTGACATGTTTCAGTCAAATAAGTTCAGAAAAAAATTAATACTAAAATTCATATTTAAAAAATACAGTCCTTTCACGTTGATAAACTAGAATTAGTTAAATCATCACATTTTTGGAACAGAGTTATGATGTTCCTGGAGCATATTTCTGCAGTTTGGAAAGTTTAAATTCATGCTTCACTGAATACATATTGACTTCTTCCACAAAGGTTAACTGTATTTCAATATTGACATACTTCTTTACTTCTTTATATTAGAACACTTAGATCATAGCCAAGAAAAAATATGCTGAAATAATGCTAAAATTAATAAAGAGCACATTTCATTGATTCTAAAATCATTTCCAGTGTCATTTTGCAGAGGCCATGGGTTCAAAAAAGGAAAAAGTAAAGGCCTAAATGAGTATCAAAGCATCATGGGAGCATGATGTGAAGAATATAGTTTAATGAAGTATACTGCACACTACAGTGGCTTTAAAACGTGTCTGTAAATTATGTGACACTTCTTCCATCACAGGGTAGAGAAATTTGACCCTTCCTGGGACTGGGCCAGGCTTTGTCACTGCATTGAAGAATGGGCTACAATGATGATAGTGCATTTCTTCAGGAGCCACATTAGAAAAGCCCAGACATGCAGTTCTTGGAACACGTGGTCTGGCAGCCTTGAGAAGCCTCACTATCTTGAAGCTGCCATGTGAAGAAATCGTAAGACAAGAATGAAAGAGAGACAAAGAGAAGTGACAGACTGACCGGAGGATCCCAGCTGTAAGAGCTTCTTAGTCCAGAGACTAGATATCTGAATAAAAAAGCATTGAAGATTATTACAGAATTAGCCACCCTCTAGCTGCAATTATATGGGACATCCTGAATTTTTTAGCTGAGCCTCTCAGCTCCCAGATTTGTGAGGAAAACAAATGATTGTTATTATTATAAGCTATTCTTTTGGGGTGGTTCATTACATAGCAATGAATTATCAGAGTAATGTGGCCTTTCAAACAAGTTGGCCACATCACACACATTAATGATTGAATATGAACATGGAATTTTCTAATTTTGCTTAACATCTTTTAATAAATACTTATGCTATCAAAGAGCCATATCCAGAAAATAAATCTAATATGAACTGGTGAACTTAAAAAAGAGACTCTCACACTAAATATGTTTAGTGAGCATCTACTATATGCCGGATAATATTCTAGGCTCCAAGACTACATCACTAAATAAGAAAACAAACAGACAAATTGTTTACCCCTATAGTCCTATTAAAAACATAGACAATAAGCTAGGAACTATGGATAAAATAATTCCAGGAAGTCATGTGATAAGAAGCAATAAATCATGGTATGGAAATTAGAGGTAAGCTATTTAAGATAGGTTAGTCAGAGAAGGTGTTTACCAGAAAGTAGTATTTGAAAATTAACATTCAAGGCAGAAAGACCAATGTGTCTAACGTAGAGTGAGTAAAAATGGGAGGCATATGAAATGATAAGGAATTTAAATCCATTTTGGGTGAGATGAAAAGCCAAGAGAGTAATTTGATCAGGAAAATGCATTTTTTTAAATTATTTCTGAGTGCATAGTAAGAATTTTCCAGCCTTCAAGTCATTGGGTATGGGTATGTGTCTGAGTTCTAGTCAATAGACTGTGACTGATCGACAGATAATGTGTATCTGCCCATAAAAATCTCATGTGTGCCCTTTCAAGCTCCATCCCATTTCCCAATGACAGTGATGGAGGCAACACTCATAGTAATCTTAGCAGCCACAGACTGAAGATGGCAGAAACATGATCAGCCTTGATGCCTGAATGACCACATGGAGCAACACAAATATGCGCATGCACGCACGCGTGCGCGCGCGCGCGCACACACACACACACACACACACACACACACACACACACACAGTACACCCAGCAGCATTAACAACTAGTAAATACTCCATACTCTTTCATCAACAAAATCTGAAGTTTTTTTTCTTTTCAGTAATTATGTGTACAGGTTTATTTATTAACTTAGCCCAGGCTCCTTTATCTAATTTAGCAGATGAATTTCTAAAAGCAGGGCTGCAGTAGAAAGAGTAACAATAAAAAGACCATTTTAATCAATTAGGAGTGATATATCGATGATTTGGACAAGCGTGGTAGCAGTGAACATGGAAAGATGGATCAGATTATAAGTGTATTTTGAAGACAGAAGCAGAAGAACTTGCTGATATGTCACCTTCAAGAATGCCAGCTAGAAAATTTGGAAATTCCTGTAATCCTTCTACATTTTTGTAAAACTAGATGATAGAATAGACTTTTCCTGTCTCACTTTTGTCTGAAAATAGAACACAGAAAATTCCACAGTAAGTGGAAAACAGGCCTCCTTTTTATGCATATTTTTGGAGAAGGTGAAAGAAATTTCATTCCATGATTCTAGACTTTGTAGACAATTAATGGTAAAAGAAGAGTGAGAAACCAAATTTAATTAAAAGGATACCTTTAAAACTGTGGGAAAACTGTGAGATGCAACTTCTTCCAAACCCAAGGTGGAGAAAGAGAACCTGTCTGTTCCATCTCAGTCTTACTGAGGAGCTTTCCATGGGACCTGTCAGCTTTGAAATATTTTCCCCGCAATGTTGCCTGACTCATATCTGAAGAAACTAAAACCTGTGTGGCAAGAGAACAGAGGGAATACACCGAAACTTAAGAGCTCTCATAGCTTACTGGTAAGCACTTCCACCAGACAGATGTGAGTCTCACGGGGCACATGACAATGTCTTGGGCTCTGTTTAGTTGGCTGCTTAGAAGAAAAAGAGAGAAGCCATCAGCAGAAAGGGTGTGGGGTACAGCACAAGATGCTCAGGAAATGTGGCAAATTCATGAACTCAGGGACACACCCACCACTGGACACCTCTCTTTGATCTGTGTAGATGTATATATTTTCTAGGTGCATAAACTTTCTAAGGGTCCATTAACATGCCACCAAGGAATTGGAAAAGCTTTATATAGAGAAGATCTTCATAGCTCACTCTGAGCCAGGGTGCTCAGAACCCAGCTATCAGGCTGGGATTGGGTTAAGTGGAAGGGTAGGTGGAGAACGCACAGACAAAAAAGCCATTCATCTCCCTTCCTTCCTTCAGGTCTCCAGCCCAGAGTGAACCCAAGTTGGGGAGGGGAGAAAATTTTGCATTAAATCAGGTTTAGAGTTATTACTATTTTGGACCATGCATCCAAAACACTGAATAAATGTGTGTTTGTGGTTTGAATATACTAAAGAACATTCAAGGAGGCCACAGTACACTAAAATACAGTAATGTCTTGATCATATTTTGAACAATACGTGTTGAACACAGTGGTTTAATTCATGACAGAAGAGAAATGTAGGCATTTCTTAATAGAGTGAATTATGAAAACAGAGACCTTTAAATGGAAGTGACATATCAAACAGGAGTTTGAAAAGTATTGAACTCAGGGCCTAAAACACGTGGCTAGGAAATCAACATAACATTCCTTTCAGGTGTATTAGGCAACTGCTTCTTTCCTAAGAAGAAATGTAGCTCAGTCATTGCAAGTTCTTAAGCATAAGAAAAGGCTTCGATGCTACATTTATACTGTTCTCCCAAAGTAGTAAAACATGTGAGATTTCTATTCAATTTTGTACTTCTTATCTACATAGGGTGTTATCTCCATTATTTACTCTACACTGTTTTCCATTTTTTAAACAGTAAATAATTCAGAAATGTTTCTTGAATTTTATTTCTATCAGCACCCTACACTCTTATTCTGTGCATGGATATTCTTAAATGAGGACGACAATTCCATACACAAAATATCATTGTGCTTACTCAGAAACCTGGTCCATGGATCCTGAATCCTGATTTAATTACAGAAAAGAATGAGAAAAGATAAACCTAAATTTCTATTTCTACTGTATCCATGACACAGTTAATTTAAGACTCACAGAGGTCTACACATTCAGAAGGCTTGAAAATAATTTCTTTGATGTAATACAAAGAAAACCGTTCTCCTTAACTGAATTTCTTGACTTCTGTGGACCAGAAATCAGATGCTTCGTATTATTGTAGTAGCTTTTCTCCTCCCAGTTTAATCTAGGACCCTTTTAAACCAAGATTGCTTCTATATTCAGTAAGACTACATACAAACTTGATTTTATGAATTATATGAATGCCACTGCTGAGAAGTCCCACTGGCAATATAATATGATTATGCAAATATACACTTCAGATAAATTAAAGCCATAAAAAGAAATCATAAGATTGAGAAAATAAATTTTTAAGGCTTTATTTCAGGTCTTTCATGTCAAAGTTGGAAACTTTCTTTTGTAAGGATACGGATGAAACCTGTTAAGCAGAGAGGAGCAAATCATTCTCTAAGCTTATATTTGCTGTAATGGTTAGTCCCTTACAAAGGGTGCATAAGCAACACAGATATCTTATACTGGACATTTTGCCAGTTGTACATGGATTCATATAGTGGCAAATGATCCCACTCTGAAAATTAAATTTAATGCATCATTTTTCTTTAACAAGTTATTGTTCTTGATAAAATAATGGAATAAAAGATTCTGCATTGTATCCATGGCACTTTAGGATAGAGGTTGCAATACTTTAATATTATACTTTAATCATTTTACTTTAATAATGTAACCATGTTTCACTACTTTAATCATTACAGCAAGATTTGGTAGATTATTTTATGCCTACTTAGAAAAGCAATCATTTTTAAAAGCAAACAAATAAAAAACAGAAATAAAACAAACATCGACGACAATACAATTTTTCTGTCTTTTTTTTTAAATTGGTAGAGAGAGAACAGAATCTGGTTGCTCATTTATGCAAGGCTTAACATGAGCCCCATTTCTCAATACTAGTACTTTTTAAAATAAAAGTTGGATACTTTCATTGTGAATTCTTTGTTTTCTATATATTTCCATATATAATTCCTTTGTATTTCTATATTCCATAAGGAACTGTAAACTCCTTTGACGGCAGGCATTTAGTCACTGATCTTTGCGGTTACACTCATGCATTCCTTACATTTGCTGAGTCCTTAGCATGTGGTAGGTGTGCAGTAGAAGATTGTTAAACTATTGAAATAAAGAGCACTTTTCACTAATTCTAAAATCCATCTTTATTTCTACATTTTAACAATTCTGAGATTAGAATACATCTTATATTCAATAGTCTATCATGGTTGCTATTAATAATCATGACCTGACATAAAATAAAATCTCAGACCGTATTTTTCTATAATTCAGAATTATTAATGTTCTTAATGACACAAGAACAGTATTGTATAGCAAACTATGATCATCAATGACCCTACAATAAAAACTAATTTAGAAGTTGAGTTCTCAGTGTGAAGTATTAGGAATAACTTAATTAGTTTGTTTTCCTTTTATTGTCTTTTTATGTAGGCTAATGATTGACATGTTTTAAAAGAAAATATAAGTATAAACAAACTTAGAAGAGCTTTTTTAATAATGTTCTATCTCATAAGATATTATGGTAGTTTAATCAGGAGTACGTTTTATTTTGTAATGATACATGTTATAATTACTAAATATTATGTGATCTATACTTTTGTGGCAGATAGTACAATATTCGTAGTGTTTTGATTTAAACTATACCTTGAAATATTTTGAATAAAGTGTACTTTTGTCAAATAGACTATTTCTAATAATTTGCATAACAGATCACTAAAACCACCACAATCTACATCCACAAAATCACAAATGCTTACCTCTATGGACTTGATTATGTTTTCCTTCCATCCTAAGTAATTTTCATTGATGTGTTCAAACTGTCATCTTCAGCATACAGATGTCTATTTTAACTTCAGAGGCATCAGTGTCCACCCTCCACATCCAACCCAGGACCATACCAGGTGAAGTGAGAAATGAATAAACATATGGTCTCCTTGTACAGCTGCCTAGGAACTTCCATCTTCCAAAATGGAGGGAAATCTGCCTGTGTAGTGCCTGCACACTAGCTGGTAATGGCCACACTAGAACAGCATTGCTACTTTGACTTAGTGACTAACATTTTGCTTCTGTTCCTCAAATAAGCATTGCATGTTCTATCTTTGACTTTTCTTTCTTTTCCCAATTTCAATCTGTCAAAACACTACTCAACCTATAAGGCCTAGTAAAAATGTTATTAGAGATTCCCTAATAACCTCAGCCAGAAATGGCTATATATTTCATAAGAGCTTTTTTTTTTTTTTTTTTTGAGATCAAGTCTTGCTTTGTCACCCAGGCTGGATGGAGGGCAGTGGGTTGATCTTGGCTCACTGCAACCTTTGTTTCTGGGTTTGATTCTCCTGACTCAGCCTCCTGAATAGCTGGGACTTTTTTAAAATTTCTATATATTTTGTTTATTCTTTTCAAACACCATATCATATGGCTATTGATACATACATTTTTTTCACTATATGACAGTAGAATCCTGAGTACAGGGTAATATTTGGTATATCTATATATAACCTCACAATATGGTTGTAATAGGGGCTCAATAAAAGTTTGTTAAATTGATAAATTTACTGAATTCCTAAATTAATATGCAATCAGTGTGTATTTCACACAGTGAGTGTTTTATGCTATATGCCACATTGTCTTTCAATCTTTTTTTAACTAAAAACATACTATAAAAAGCATTCAATGGTATCACTAAGAATATGTTCTGAACACTACTCAATGCAAATATAAAGCAACGTTATTAAGCTTTAAGCTGTTTAAGTTTCATTTATAGTTACACATATTATTTATACAGGATTTTCTCTGTATTTTACAGATATATGCAATATTTGAGGAGGTAATTTGATATCAACCATTATTTGCTCAAAAAGAGCCTGAATAAACTATGGTGTAACGTTTTCTCAGCAAACTTACCTCTCACAATGATGTTGGTGGACTTTTTTGCAGGGTTTCCCACATTATTATTGGCAATGCAGCTGTAAGTACCAGCATCATCTGAGGTGATGGCAGGTATGGTCAAAGTTCCTCCATTCAAAACAGTCTTTTCAGGCAGAGTCCCAAAGGACCTGACCCAGGTGAGAGAAGGTGCAGGCTCTCCTCCTGTTGTAACACATACTAATGTTATGGCCTCTCCAGGATTTACAACTATAGGATCATCCACCAAGAGTTTAATTGACGGTGATGCTAAAAGACATAAACAAAAGAACATGCACCTATTTAGATATGCTACAACTAGAAGTTAACAGCATGCATTATATTGGTTCATTCAAAAAATTAAAATATAGTCCTCATTTGCCAAAATCATACTGCATTGCTCAAATTTAAACAAGACTTAATGGTTTCATATTTTAATTAAATGGCATAAACATATAGAACGGTATTGAAATTATTACACATAGAAAGGGGAATTAAAATTCATGGTTCCCAGACTATTGTTCTGAAATTGGAAAAAGAGTGATAAAAGTTTTAAAACAAAATATCCCTTTCTTTTTAATGCTAACAATCATCTTCTGTTTTTGTCATTCCCAGTACAGATACTGCAGCTATTCAGTCCTTGTATTTTCACGATGAAGATGGTTAATTATTTATTTTTTGGATCATTCTGAGATGAAATAATAAATTTTTGCAATCTGAATCCAACCAAGTGACAGATAAAGGCATAGAACACCCAGTCTTTTATCATTCAGTGAGTCTGATTTTTGTTCTTGAAATAAATAATAAAATCTTCTAATTGTAATGCAGTTCCATACTTCATCTCTAAACTCTTCACTTATAAAGGTCTAGGCAGTGAACTCCTATAAACATGGCTTTAAAACTTAGAAACATTTGAGAGCTCAAACAGCCACCAAACTATGCTTGTTATTACTGTTTGTGTTACAATAATCCCTTACTGAAAACAAGTCTTTTGTAATCTTTTAGGTTAAAAAATACAAAGATTTGTATTGGTACTAAAATTCATTCATTAGAAAAAGCTGTGTTGCAGCCTTTTCATCAAACAATCCAAACAGAAACTGTACAAAAACTATATTCACATGTAGCAGTTTTTTTGCTTATACTGCAGTGCTAGCCTAAATAATGCATCCCTAAATAAAAACAGGGGAAATACATTATAATGACATTTCAAGTCACACATTCAGAAATATTTTGTCAAAGTAAGAGCTGTATTGTATGAAATCAATCTACATTAGAAATAAACTGTTCAATTGTACTGTATGACTCTTTTATATATTCAGCTTAGACTTGAGAAGCGTTTTACTCAGAAAAAAACTAGACTGCTTGTGTAGTTCAAAACTGCCTGCCTTGTTTGAAAAAAAAAAAAAGCCAGAAGAAGCAAGATAATAATTCCACATTATACTTCTATGGGAAAGACATGACGTGCCTGTATGACCTTTTTAAACATCAATGTTACATGTTGACTCTTCTAACATCACTTTAAATAACATGGGAATTTTTTTAATGTCATACTATTAGCCTATTTGAAGAGTTAATGTGAAGTGATAAAGATTTATGATTGAAAATCTGTTGGGAAATGCACTTCATGAAATTATAGGCAAAAGTTGCCATACTTTGGTGGAAAAAGTATTTCAAATAGTTATTTAATGTTGTTAAACTGATGGAAGACACTACTAATTAAATATTCTGAAAACAGATATTATACTTAATTATTAATATGTTATCATCAAGAGGTAAAGGAT
Source organism: Sapajus apella (assembly GCF_009761245.1). NCBI lineage: Eukaryota > Metazoa > Chordata > Mammalia > Primates > Cebidae > Sapajus > Sapajus apella. The sequence continues at coordinate 3,301,395 of NW_022436995.1, forward strand.
ATCTTGATAGCCTGACTTAAGGTAAATGGCATAATCATATAAAAGTATATGAGTAAAATATAAGTATAGAGATCCCAACATTTATTTCATATTAACAAAGTTTAACTTTGTTCACATCACATTTTAGTAAAATTAAAAGGCTCAAGGGCTAAAGGCTATTAATAGCATATATTTGGACTATGGACACACAGAATGGTGACATTAAGTCAAGGAATATTTGCCCTGACATTGATTTGTATAAGACAAGTTGTTTTCTATTAGACATTATTTAAAGAAAAAAGCTTGAGATAATTTCAAAGTGCAAAAATAATGCCTACATAACAAGATCACTGTTTTAACTATAATACATTTTAGAATCACATTCACAACATTATTAAAAATGTTTTCTTCCAAACTGGACTTGAAAACACAGCGTTGCTCAAGTTACTTTTATTGATGGTGGTACTTATTTTATCTGATTGTACCTAAAATTAAAGATAACCCAGGTAGGCTACGAAACAGCTAACAATTTCAAGACTTTAAAAATATTCATATATATTTTAATACTAAAATTTGTTAGCTATAAATTTCAAAACAGAAAAAAGTTGAAATCCTTGTCATCTTGTTCTAGTCTCTTACTTTTTATTTCATAAGTATCAGTATTTTAAAACTACTAGGCTTTGCTTAAGAAACCGAGACATTAGGATTATTCAAGCTCCCATGTAAATCATGTCCTTGGTTAAAACCTAATATGGGAAAAACAAAAAAAAGTTTTTGTCTATTAACATATTTTAAGGAAAATATTTTATATTGGATGAATCATTTGCTAATTGGGGGGTATACAAAGAGTAATGTAAAACATTCTGGGTCATTCTCTGTTTATAGGTTTCCATAGCTACCCCTGCCAATTTTTCTTTCATATTACCTTCTATATAGACAGGCCACCACTATCGCTCTTCAGCCAGATGAAAAGTATCATAACTGCATTCTCTGAAGTATTATATAAAGTACAGTTAAGTGATAAGAGTACGAATTCCAGAGAAAGGTACCTGGGTTCAAGTCTTGACTGTGCCGTTTAATACCTGTGTGAACTTGAGCAAGTTCTTTCTCTTCCATTGAGGGCCTCAATTTCCCATTGTTGAAATACGGGAATATAATTGTAACTATCTTGTAGCATTCAGATAATTTAGCATGTGTAATCTAAAGCCCTTACAATGGTACTTAGTATGAAGAATGCACAAAATAAGTGTTTTCTTTTGTCATTTTGTTTTACCCTCCATACCCTGGTCCAATACTTGCAACTTAGTTAATAACTATTAGCAACACAAGGCAGCAAATGAGAAAATTAATAAATGAGTGACTACTATAAAATATGTGGTCACTACCAGATGCAATTATTCTGTTGGATACTGCAGAAATATCTTGACCATTGTGATTTTTGAAAGTCCTGTACCATGCATCATCAAGACAATCCTAAGCATAAAGAACAAAATTGGAGGCATCACACTACCTGATTTCAAACTATACTACAAGCCTACAGTAGTCAAAACAGCATGGTACTGGTACCAAAACAGAGATATAGACCAACAGAACAGAACAGAGGCCGTGGAGGCAACACCACACATCTACAACCATCTGATCTTTGACAAACCTGACAAAAACAAGCAATGGGGAAAGGATTCTCTGTTTAATAAATGGTGTTGGGAAAACTGGCTAGCCATGGGCAGAAAGCAGAAACTGGACCCTTTCTGACACCTTATACTAAAATTAACTCCAGATGGATTAAAGACTTAAACATAAGACCTAACACCATAAAAACCTTAGAAGAAATCGTAGGCAAAACCATTCAGGACATAGGCATAGGCAAGAACTTTATGACTAAAACACCAAAAGCATTGGCAACAAAAGCAAAAGTAGACAAATTAGATCTAACTAAAATGAATAAACCTTCTGTACAGCAAAAGAAACAATCATTAGAGTAAACTGACAACCAACAGAATGGGAAAACATTTTTCACAATTTGTCCATCAGACAAAGGGCTAATACTCAGAATCTACAAAGAACTTAAACAGATTTACAAGAAAAAAACAAACCCATTCAAAAGTGGGCAAAGGATATGAACAGACACTTTTCAAAAGAAGATATATACGAGGCCAACAAACATATGAAGAAACACTCATCATCAGTGCTCATTAGAGAAATGCAAATCAAAACCACATTGAGATACCATCACACACCAGTTAGAATGGCAATCATTAAAAAATCTGGAGACAACAGATGCTGGAGAGGATGTGGAGAAAAAGGAACACTTTTACGCTGTCGGTGGGAGTGTAAATTAGTTCAACCATTGTGGAAGACAGTGTCGAGATTCCTCAACGACCTAGAAATAGAAATTCCATTTGATCCAGCAATCCCATTACTGGGTATATACCCAAAGGATTGTAAATTGTTCTATTATAAAGACACATGCACATGTATGTTCACTGAGGCACTGTTTACAACAGCAAAGACCTGGGACCAATCCAAATGCCCATCAGTAATAGACAAGACAAGGAAAATGTGGCACATATATACGATGGAACTCTATGCACCATAAAACATGATGAATTCAAGTCCTTTGTAGGGACATGGATGAATCTGGAAACCATCATTCTCAGCAAACTGACCCAAGAACAGAAAATCAAACACTGCATGTTATCACTCAGAGGCGGGTGTTGAACAATGAGAACACATGGACACAGAGAGGGGAGCATCACACACTGGGGTCTGTTTTGGCAGGGGAGAGACAGCAGGGGATGGGAAGGTTGGGGAGGGATAAAATGGGAAGAAATGCCAAATATAGAGAAGAGGGATGGAGGCAGCAAACCACATTGCCATGTATGTACCTATGCAACAATCCTGCATGATCTGCACATGTACCCCAGATCCTAAAGTATAATAAAATTAAATAAATGAAAAAATTAAAAAGTCCTATACCATATGTATATAACATTTTAAATATATCTATACATTTTAAATAATTATTTTGTTTTATAATATTTTTATTTTGAAATTGAAACTATTGTATTTTAAGATTCAACATCTCCCCAGGACCTTTAAAAGCTCATGAGCAGAAGGTACTATACCTATGTTAACACTTGTTGTGTAGGTAAATGCTATTTTTCACAATATTCTAAAACTGCATAACCACTCTGGGTCTACCCATTATAAGGTTCTTCTTCTGCACTTATATGGGTATAGAAGACATAAAGAAAGATAACATTCATTTCACTAAATCATGTACATAGCTGCATGTTTACTGTATGTCTACAGCATGTGTTAACTGAATATTCTCATTACCATGTAAGGATAAACATGGAAGGTCATAGAGGTCACATGACCTCTACCATGAAAAAGTGCACTGTTCTAAAAAAAAATACAAAATCTAAATGTCCATTGATTCATCACAGCCACATGGGAGATAAATTATTAGTTTATGTTCATTGCTAAGTAATAAAAAGTTAAACATGAAGGCTAAAATGGGATAAGAGAAACACTGGATGAGACAGTATACAATATTTATTAGAGATCTTTGTCAAACCAAAATGAAAAGGTGTAATACATAAAGTAAAAAACAAAAAAGGAAATCTTTCAGATTAAGCATAGCATTTATATTCTAAATCATAGATTATTTTAAACATTTTATAGTTATTGTCAAAACATGGCTCCAATTACATAAAAATAATTCCAACTACACCACCAGCTATAAGCATTCTCTGTGTATGCAGTGTAGAAAAATGACAATGGTGCCAGAGGATCGACCCGAATGGTGGTCTTTCAACATGTAATAATGGAAGGCACAGGTCACAACAGTCACTGTCACAGAGATTTTAGTCTCCTCATCAAGATCAGCATGCCAATGTTCTAGCATGCTTGACATGCTCTGCAGTGGAAATACTTGATAAACAGAGGAAAGAAAGAAAGAAAGAGAGAGACAGAGAGAAAGAGAGAGAGAAAGAAAGAAAAATGAAAGAATAAGAAAGAAAAATTCTTAAATCCAAAATCATAAATTCTTAATAGAACTTCAATAACTACAACAAATAAAGTATATTTTAGAAAATACATTTGAGAAACAGGAATTCATCCTATGTCCCCTTAAGCACCTCTTCTCCTGGCCAACGAAGTTTTCTTGGGCTGAGCAACAGATACTTGAGTGGGTCCAAGAGAGGAATAACTGGACTTTGATTCTCATACCAAATCCCAAACATTTGGATATACGAAATCATAGGAGATCAGTTTGTCCCTTCCAATTTGAGGTCACTGAGTATGACTGCCCGTACAGATGATGACAGAGTCATCTCATAGAAAAGACTCCATGTCCCAGGGAAACAGCTTCCAGCCCTGCAATGGTGGAATGGAGGCAGCAGAGAGACCAGCTAGCATTAAAAAGTGCCAAAACAATAGGAATGACAGCAGCCTCAAGAAATGTATGCCAGTCAAAGGATTTGGATCTCATGCTCCAGGTCTTGGTACAATAGCATCTCCCAGAATTTAAACTAGGTGGCAATTCCAAATTGATAACATTTTTCTGAGGTTATGGCAGAATAGGAAGTTGAAAGAAAAAATAATATTGAACCATGAAACAGTAGAGACAGACATATATTTTTCAAACCCAAGTCTGTATACTGGGGTTTATGCCCACTAAAAATTGTAGTAATTCAATTTCTCATGAGGTATTTGGGTGTGTGTTGCAAAGATTTAATTTGGGGTTAACTAAGAATACATTCTGTAGGAAGAAAATACTATTTTAACTGAAGTCATTTACTTCTTTGTTTTTGCCGCTACCTAAAATAATAGGTAAATATGAAGATAAGCACATTTTTTAAAATCTGAAAGCAGAATACAGTGTTCATCATCTTTACATTCTTACAGACTTTGATTCTCTGTAGATCTGGAGCATTTAATTATGAATAAGGAGCCCAGCTTTCCATCTAGACTCTGAGTAAATTGTTATGAAGCTGTTAACTACTATAAAAAACATGCCAGTTGCCTTGAATTAGAGATAATCTAACTTAAGCTGGAGACTTTTTTTTGGGGGGGGAAATAATCTGAGTATTAGAAAGTAATCTGATTCACAGAGAAGATTGTGAGGGAGCAGAAACACACACACATGCACACAACAGAATGAACTCCAATTTTAAAATGCTCAGGGAGGAAGTATCTGCTTAGTTTGAATCCCCTTAAAAGCAGGTCCTTGCACAGCAGTTCATTTTGGCTGGAATCACAGGAAACATACTGAAGAACCATAAAAGGGCAAAACAAGGAAGGAAGAAAAGCCAGTAAAGGGGCACTAATGAGCAGGTTATCACTGTGGGAAACCTGGCTCCCTGCTGCTAGAAACCCTCTGAGAGATCAAGCTGAGGATACCTCAAAGCTCTCTATCTAAAGAACAAGGAGCCTGGCTCAGGTGTGCATCCATCAACTGCGGTCCCTCATTAATTGGGAATTATTCTCTGGGCCCTAACTTTCCAATCTAATGCTCTGGCTGAACACATTCTTGTATTCAGTGCAAGTTCTCAGACCAAAGAATAAATATGCAATCTGTCCAAAGAAACTTCAGTAACCTTCAGCCAGGACAGGAGGAAAAACAAGACACCCACAGTGTCGGCTATGAGTTTGTTTCTATGTAAATCTGGTGATCAACGAGTGGCTACATGGAGACGATGTGTAAAGGGTAAAGAAAGAACAAGAAGGGGTAGGTGGTAAATGAAAGCACCGCTATCAATCAAGATATAGGTGCAAAATGAAATAATGAGAACACAGTATGAATTTAAGAGAGAGGAGGTAAAAATACACAATTCACTTTCTGCTTCTGTTCAATGACTCTACATTACTGAAACCATAAAACATATACAGATGATTAAATAATTAAATCAAGCTTTTATGTAGAGAAACACACTTAAATTGTGCTTACAGTTTCAAGGAATAAAAAAAATTTCTCTTGGAAGTACAAGTCATTTCACTGAGATGAAGATATCACTATATTTTCATCTATTTCATTGAAATTCATTTTCAACATGTATTTCATTGAAATATAAATAGCAGTGAATATTTCACAAAATAAAGATGAGATATTATAAGTTGATGTGAAAACTCAAAATAATCTACCCATTTATTTGGAGTTATTATTCAAATACTATCATTCACATATGGATGGATTCTCATGAAGCCCAAGATTGGTATCTTGCTGGGAAGTTCTATTTAAAATGATGCTCCAGGAAATGACAATATTTGAAATAGCATTCATAAATAGTTTTTAATGTAGGAATAAACTTTTGCTGCAAATATTGAAGCCAACATGCATTTCTCATTACTTTAATACTCACAGGACATACATTCATGGAAATGACTGAGAAGGCAGAGTACCTGTTTCTTCTTGGAAAATTGCATAAGTTTTTAGGAACAGACGTGATTCCTATGACCATGGGTCCTAAACTAGAGATTTCCTTGATGAGTTTTGTTTGCCTGGTACAGTATCTTTTGTTGTTATCAGCAGTGAATGAATGCCTTTAGGTATCCCTTGTTCTCCCTAGTACAATACGTTCCCTAACCATTCATTTATAAGTATTTCTATAGCATCTACTATATATCAGGTTCTGTGATAGTAAGATGTGATGTATCAGAGAAAAAAATAGTCAAAGAATCCCTGCAGTCAGAAGCTTACAACTTAACAAGAAGAGAAACAGCACCCTCAGCATGACTCTTATTGTCTTAACTGTCTTTGTATGTTCACCTGCCTGTTCTCTGAAGTCATGTGCATTTATCACGCTTGACTGGGATGTTTATGTCATCAGAGCACAGAGATCAAAGAAAACTGCCAAAAGGTCCATTCTTCAGTAAACTAAGACTTTACAAAGTACAATTAAGTGACACTTACACTGGAGTCTTGTCACTGAACAATATAAATAGAAAAGCTAGAGAAACAGAACTTGCGTTCTAAGGTAAACAAAAGTCAGTGAAGCAAAATAAGATGATCCCAGTGCATAAGCCATATCAAAAGTTGGGGTACTAACACCTAGCAGCTTGTAAGGTCTTTATAAACATTGATAAGGTATCATGAAAAAAAAATTTAGCACTACACCTATCTCCTTCCCTTGATCAGCAATTCCCTACTGTTCTTTCCAACAGGTGAGGTCCTGGCAAACTTGGTCTCATTCAAGTTTACAGGAAGCTGAGCATTCACTTGCTACAGAATCCCAGGGGGTCATCTCTCTTAGAAAGAAAAATCCAAGCTATGCATTTCCAATGGAGGTATTTGTTGTCCATTAAATTTTCTTGTTATTAATGGAAAACACCAGAATTTTAAGCACAGTAATAGATTATAAAGACACTTTCATCACGAGATCAGCAGAGCATGAACTTTCTATTTTGCCTGCCTGGAATTCTCTTTCAGTGCTTGTCCACTCATTAAACCAGTCATCAGGCAATTTATCATGCTTAAGTAACAGTAACAGTTCTTCACCAAAATTTCCAGCTTTTGTCCAGACCGAGCTGCTTCTTTGTGTGAGAATAGCTGTTTATAATACCCCCTCCTTAGAGCATTTGCCCCTACGCTTTCACTGTGAGATACTTAGGAACAGGACATCAGACTGGAAAGGGTAGTGCTTTTCATCTTTGTACTACCAGCACCCAGAAGAAGATCTGAGAAAGAATAGGTGCTCAATAGTCTTACAGAATAAAATAAAGTTGAGTTTAGAAACTAGTAAACCAAAACTCCACCTAAGCTCTGACTATTCATCATAAACTTAATTTAAAATGATACAAAGGCCAGGTTCATGCTTGTAATACAGGCCCTTAGGGAGGCCGAGGCAGGCACATCACTTGAGGACAGGAGTTTGAGACTAGCCTGGCCAACATGGCAAAAATACATCTCTACTAAAAATACAAAAATTAGCTGGGTGTCGTGGCACAGGCCTGTAGTCCCAGCTAATTGGGAGGCTGAGGCATGAGAATTGTTAGAACCTGGGAGGTGGAGGCTGCAGTGAGCCGAGATTGTGCCACTGCACACCAGCCCAGGGCAACAGAGTGAGACTTTGTCTTAAAAATAAATAAAATAACACACCAACAGTGTGAAATAATGTGACAGATGATAAGAATTTCATGAGCCATTTATTGACAAATTCTAGTTATGAAAACTTGCAAGTTCTTTCATTGTTCTGCCTGTTTGGATTTAACCTATGTTTTATATTACTAACAAAGAGATGACAAAGCATTTAGCTATCAAAATGTAATGCACCACTCAGAAAAAAATAAATACAGCATATTGTTTGCACTCCTTTGTACTTACTTGTTCAGTTATACCAATGGACATTATTTTTAATAAACTATATAACTCAGCCAAATTTTGACTCTGAAACCTAAATAAAGGGTACATGGCCCTTTTCAGAACAGGGCCAGTATGTACATACTTCAATGGGAATTTAGCAAATTAGTCAAGATTTAAAGCTCTTTTCTGAGTGTGAAATATCAACAGCAGAAGAGATTAAAACATCACCTCTAAGACCATCTGGTGCTGATCTCATAGCTATACTTTTTACTTTTTCATTTTGTACCATATGGAAAGGTACTTACTTTCCTATGAGAAAGATTTTTGTCTAATAAAGATTAGTTTTCTTTTTCCTAACCCATTCTGGGGACCCTTTATTGCAGTATAATAATTTGAACACCTTTATGACTCTGTAACTTTACTTAATGGAAATTTTGGCTAACATTCATTTATAGCCAATCTTAAAGATTAATGTTGAATAAATTTATTTCTGCTGTGCCTCTGTTTGCTCTTCTAAAACATGAGAAAATTCTGTTAAATAGTTTCTAAAGGATTGCTTAGAGCAAGTTTTTATCATGATTAGGAAATCACCTGGGAACATAGCCTCTTAATCTATGACATATCTATGTTTGGTTACTCAAATGTCTATATTGGTTCCATAATATAGCAAAGATTAAAAGTCACATCAGGAACTTAATTAGCTAGGCCAATGATTACTACCAAATAAACTGACTGCAAATTTAGGGATGTACCTATGTTCTGTTTTAAGAAAAATTGCTAATTCAACATATATTTATTAAATACCAATTGCATACCAGGTACTGGAGATAAATGCCTATTAGAAATAAACAGGGCAAAGTCCCGCCCATGCGAAGTCTGCAATTAGATGGAGACAGTCATAGCCCTTAATATGTCCTAGACATTCTCCAAAAGCTTTACATGTATTAACTCATTTAATTATAGGAGGTAGCTACAATTATTACTTTATTTTACTTTTTACCAAACTGAGAAACCATTCCGAAACAGTTTGGGTAACCCTTAAGTCACACAGCTAGTGAAAGCTGAAGCTAGAATTCTATTCTAAGGACTCTGGCTTAACATAAATGTAAAGGACTGTAGATGAACTCTAATGCAAAATAAACAAAGTTCCTAATTTCCAAGTTTGATTAAATATTTGATGATATTTAGCCCAGGAGAAGAATTAGTGCTGCCTCTTTCACAGAAAGAAGCAAGAGCATTGATGCCATCTAGTATATTATGAAAAAAAAATGGGTAAAGTAAAAACAAACTTGGTTTGCTAGTCAGAATTCTGGAAATACTCACCATCCAAAGTAGAAGTTGAAAAGGATTTGTGAACCACATAAGTCATAATTACAAAGCCTAAATTCTGAAACATCCATGGAAGAGGTTCTTAAGCCTTTGCTCAGGATGTGTTCACATCTTACACATACAAAAGTTTTTAATTGGCTCAGTGATTTAAAAATTCTCAGAATCTAAGAGGTAATGAGGAGAAATTTAAAAACAAAAGGCCTCCTGAGGCCGGAAAATGGAAAGCAACAGTGGCAGTTGGTAATCTGCCAGCAAGAAAAGGGTAAAAGAAACAACTGTGTAATATGGAACAGCAAATGGGTCACAAAGAACAATATTAACCTATCTTCCATCTGTTTCAACTATCACCCCCAAAATGCCAGATTAAAAAAGGTAAGAGGTAATATACTTGAACAGCTAGGTGTTGGTAATAATATGAAGATTTTTGAGACACAGAAATTACATAATTTTCCAAAGAAGATCCAAACAAGGATGTAGATTGTCCGACTCCAGAGCTCATGCTCTTACTCTCTGCCTAGGCTAACTCTGTGGCATGGACCTAAAATATCAACAATGAATGAACTATGTTGAAACGACTGAGATGAGAAACCTGGAATGCGGAACAATGGCAAAGTTTATTCAAAACTTGCAAAAAAAAAAAGAAAGGAAAGAAAACAACAGAAATCAGGAGAGAAAAGAAAGAATGATGAGCAAAAGAGACAGAATGAGAAAACTTTTTGCTTATGCTTCTTTTAAAAAATATTATTTTAAGTTCTGGGATACATATGCAGGACATGTAGGTTTATTACATAGGTAAACACGTGCTATGATGGTTTTCTGCATCTATCAACCCATCACCTAGGTATTAAGTTTGGCATGCATTAGCTATTTATCATGATGCTCTCCCTCGACCTGCCCCTCCATGACAGACCCTAGTGTGTGTTGTTCTCCTCCTGTGTCCCTCAGTCCTTCTTGTTAAGCTCCCATTTATAAGTGAGAATATGCAGTGTTTGGTTTTCTGTTCCTGGAATCTTTTGCTGAGGACAATGGGCGTTGAACTTCATCCATGTCCTGCAAAGAACATGATCTCATTCCTTTTTATGGCTGCATAGTATTCCATGGTATATATGTACCACATTTGCTTTATCCAGTATATCACTGATGGGCATTTGGGTTGATTCCATGTCTTTGCTATTTTAAATAGTGGTGCAATGAACATATGCATGCATGTATCTTTATAAGAGAATGATTTATATTCCTCTGGGTATATATCCAGTAATGGGATTGCTGGATCAAATGGTATTTCTGGTTCTAGTTCTTTGAGGAATTGCCACACTGTCTTCCACAATGGTTTAACTAATTTACACTCCCACCAACAGTGTAAAAACATTCCTATTTCTCCACAGCCTCACCAGCATCTGTTGTTGACTCTTGAATAATCACCATTCTGACTGGCATGAGGTGGTATCTCATTATGGTTTTGATTTGCATTTCTCTCATGTTCAGTGATGTTGAGCTTTTTTTCATATGCTTGTTGGCTGCATACGTATCTTCTTTTGAGAAGTGTCTGTTCATGTCATTTGACCACTTTTTAATGGGGTTATTTTTTTCTTGTAAAACTGCTTAAGTTCCTTATAGATTCTGGATATCCACTGACCCCACAGAAATACACAAAATATATGGGACTAACCTTAACTATGGAAACAAAAGGCTTGTATACTAAAAACTACAAAACATTGGTGAAGGAAGTGAAACAAGACACAAAGAAATGAAAAGGCATCCCATTTTATGAATTGGAACACTTAATAATGTTAAAATGTCCAAACTGCCCATCAGAGAATGCTATAAACACCTCGATTCAAATAAACTAGAAAATCTAGAATAAATAAATAAATTCCTGGACACATACACCCTACCAAGTTGAATGCTTGAATAGACAAATAACAGGTTCTGAAATTGATGTAGTAATAAATAGCCTACCAACAACAATAACAATAAAAAAGCCCATGACCAGACAGATCCATAGCTGAATTCTACTAGAGGTACAAAGAGGAGATGTTAGCATTTCTTCTGAAACTATTACAAACAATTGAAAAAGAGGGACTCCTCCCTAACTCACTTCATGAGGCCAGCATGATCCTAGTACCAAAACCTGGCAGAGATACAATTAAAAAAAAATAAAAAAGAAGAAGAAAGGAAAATTTCAGGCTAGTATCTCTGATGAACATCCATGTGAAATTCTCAATAAAATATTGGCAAACTGAATCCAGCAGTACATCAAAAAGCTTATCCACCACAATCAAGTCAGCTTCAACTTGCAAGGCGGGTTCAACATACAGAAATCAATAAACACAATTCATCGCATAAATAGAACTAAAGACAAAAAACACTTGATTATCTCAGTGGACACTAAATAGGCCTTTGATAAAATTTAACATCCCTTCATGTTAAAATCTCTCAAGAAATGAGGTATCCATGGAACATACCTCAAAATAATAAGAGCCATTTATGACAAACCAACAGCCAATATCACACTGAATTGGCAAAATCTGGAAGCATTCCCCTTGAAAACCAGCACAAGACAAGGATGCCATTTCTCACCACTCCTAATCAACATAGTATTAGAAGTTCTGGCAAGGGGAATCAGGAAAAAGAAAGAAATAAAGGATATTCAAATAGGAAGAGAAGAAGTCAAACTTTTTCTATTTGTAGGTGACATGATCCTGTATCTATAAAACCCCATCATCCCAGCCCAAAAGCTTCTTAGGCTGATAAGCAACTTCACCAAAGTCTCAGGATACAAAATCAATGTGCAAAATCACAAACATACCTATACAAATACAGTAGACAAGCAGGCAGCCAAATCATTTGTGAACTCCCATTCAAAGTTACTATAAAGAGAATGAAATACTAAAAGAATACAGCTAACAAGGGAAGTGAACGACCTCTTCGAGGAGAACTACAAACCACTGCTCAAGGAAATCAGAGAGGACACAAACAAATGGAAAAACATTCCATGTTCATGGATAGGAAGAATCAATCTCATGAAAATGGTCATATTGCTCACTGTAATTTATAGATTCAATGCTATTCTCATTAAACTACCATTGGCATTCCTCACAGAATTAGAAAAAAAACTACTTTAAAATTCATATGGTACCAAAAAAGAGCCCATATAGCCAAGAAAGCACTAAGGAAAACAACAAAGCTGGAGGCATCACACTACCCAACTTCAAACTATACTATAAGATTACAGTAACCAAAACAGCATGGTATTGGTATAAAAACAGACACATAAACCAATGGACCAGAATAGAGATCTCAAAAATAAAACTGCACATCTACAACCATCCGATCTTTGGCAAACCTGACAAAAACAAGCAATGTGAAAAGAATTCCCTATAGTGCTAGGAGAATGGGCTAGCCATATACAGAAAAGAGAATCTAGACTCATTCCTTATACCTTATACAAAAATTGACTTAAGATAGATTAAAGAATTATATGTAAAACCCCAAACTATAAAAACGTTAGAAAAAAAATCTAGGCAATATCTTTTAGAACATAGGCGTGGGCAAAAATTTCATGACAAAAACATCAAAACCAATTACAACAAAAGCAAAAATGGACAAATGGGACCTAATTAAACTAAAGACCTTATGTGCAGCAAAACAAACAAACAAACAACAACAAAAAACTATCATCAGAGTCAACAGACAGCCTACAAAATGAAAGAAAATTTTTGGTTATGCTTTTAACATGTGCTATAAAATACAAGAAGTGGACATGAGAACAAAAGTGATCAACATGTTGCTGAATACATTCTAAATGGCAGATAAAAGAAATAAAAGCATTCAAATTACATATAATTTCATACTTAACACATTCAAGCATTACAATTATCAATTACTTTCTATTCCAGAAGTAATTTTATTAAAAAATACAATAAGAATATCATATCTTGATTGCTTCATTTGGGTCACAACTCAGGTACAATGTCATATATACCTTAAATCTTATCCAATACTCTTTACTAGCTTAAGTCTGGGATTGCTGGTCTACCCTCTAATGGATATGTGTGCATTGAAGATGTTGGGATGGGGTATCTAATTCTAGAAGGTGAAGGTGTCTCAATAAATTAAGTCTTTCCCTAAGAAATCCAAGAAATATATAGATTTGTCCTATATGTCTGTGTGAGACATTGGCTTTTCAGGCACAGATCTATCAATTTTTTTTAATTTTTATGTTTATATTGATATGCCTTCCCCATGGTTAAATAAGAAAGGGAAAAAGAAGAAAGACAAAGATTCAGAGCATCATTTGTTAAAAAGAAATGTATTATTCAACATAAGAAAATCAATAATGTGATACACTACATTAATAAATAATTAAAAAATCATGATTATCTTAATAGAGGTAGAAAAAGTATTTGACACAATTCAGCACCCTTTCATAACACTCTCAACAGACTAAGAATAATAGGGAATTACCTTAAATTAATAAACATCTATATATGATTCCCACAGATAAAATATTCAGTGTGAAAATCAAAAAGGTTTTCCTCTAAGATCTGGAATATTAAAAGGACGCCTGCTTTCGCCACTTCTTCTCAGTATAGTACTGTTAGTCCCAGCCAGAGTAAGTAGGCAAGAAAAAGAAAAGGAGGCATTCAAACTGGAAAGGAACAAGTAAAACTGTCCCTGTTTGCAGAACATATGATCTTATTTATAGAAAGCCCTAAAAAGTCTATGAAAAAAATACTTCAGAAAAACTGCAGGATACAAAATAAATGTACAAAAACCAATTCTGTTTGTACTATTAACAACAGTTATTTTCTTTCTAAAAAGAAAATTTGGATAACAATCACATTTACAGTAACACAAAAAAATTAAATATATGGGACTAAGCTTAACTATGGAAGCAAAAGTCTTGTATACTAAAAACTGCAAAACATTGGGGAAGGAAGTGAAACAAGACACAAACAAATGGAAAGACATCCCATTTTATGAATTGGAATATTTAATATTGTTAAAATGTCCACACTGACCAAAGTGGTCTACAGATTCAATGCAATCTCATTTAATATTCTAATAGTATTTTTTACAGAAATAGAAAAAAATTCTAAAATTCATATGGAACCACAAAACCCTAAATAGCCAAATCAATCTTGAGAAAGGAAAACAAAGCAGGAGGCAGCACACTTGCTGATTTCCAATTATATTACAAAGTTACAGTAATCAGTAGAGCACTGGCATAAAGACAGGCATACAGACAAATGAAGCAGAATAGAGAGGCCAGAAACCAATCCACAAATATGTGTTTGACAAGTGAATTAAAAAACACAATGGGAAAAAGATAATCTCTTAGACAAAGACAAGTGATGTTGGAAATATTGGGTATTCATGTGCATAAATAAATAAATAGGGTCCCTAATTTATACCATACACCAAAAGCAACTCAAAATAGATTAAAGGCTTATATATAAGACCTGAAATTATAAAACTACTTTAAGAAAACATAGGGAAAAAGATTCATTACACTGATCTAGGTAATGATTTGATAGATGTAACACATCACAGACAACAACAACAAAAATAAACCAGCAGGACTACTCAAGCTAAAAACTTTCTGCATACACACAAAAATATATCAGTAGAATGAAAAGACAGCCTATTAAGTGGGAAAAAAAAATCGCAAACCATATATCCAATTGAGGTTAATCTCAAAACATTTACAGAAACCCCAAAACTCAACAGCAAAGAAACAAACAAAAAACAAATAACTTGATTCAAAAATGGGATAAAGATTTGAACAGACATTCTTCAAAGAAGACATACAAATGGATAAGTATATGAACAAATGCTCAGTGTTACAATTCATCAGGGAAATCAAAATCAAAATCACAATCACACACCAACTCTCACCTGTCAGGATGACCATTACTTTTAAAGAAAGACAGTAAGTGTCAGCAAGAATGTGAAGAAATTCGAAGTTTTGTACATTGCAAATGGTGCGGCTGCAATGGGAAACAGTATAGAAGCTCCTCAATATATTAAAACTGTGTCTACCATATAACCCAGTAATCCTAATGTCAGGACAGCTTATTTTTCCAAAAGAAATGAAATCAGGATCTCAAAGATATATTAGAATTTCTATATTCACTGCACCTCTGTTCACTATAGTCAAGAGGTACACACAACCTAAATGTGCATCAACTGATGAATATAGAAAATGTTCTATGTACATATAAGGGAATATTATTCAGCCTTAAAAAATAAGCAAAATCTGCAATATGTGACAAAACAGATGAGCCTTCAAGAACATTATGCTAAGTGAAATGAGCCAAAAAGACAAAATTTGTAGACTCAAAGGGTGGAAATGTGGCTATCAGGAGCTGGGGGAGGAGGGAAATGGGGAGTTAATAAGCAACAGGCATAAAGCTTAAGTCAAGCAAGAAGAATAAGCTCTAGAGATCTAAGGTGCAACACTGTACTTGTAATCAACAATAATGTACTGTATACCTAAAACTTTGAGAGCATATATTTTATGTTGAGTTCTTACTGCAATTAATAAAATAAATTTTAAAAACCATATTTTAAAAAACAAATGTGCCATGGAGAGGGATTTGGTCCAAGTTTTGCATACGATTGGAAGCCAATTTACTGAACTGAATTACAAAGCCAAAGCCATACAAAAGTGTTTTACCTGAAGAAAATGACAATTTTAAACTACAGACCTTGTAGTAG